>NC_092278.1:24870542-24900542 GCF_036320965.1 Panulirus ornatus
TTGTTTCAATCTTCGTAGGTTGTGTATAGTAAATATTATGTCTCCCTCTCTCTCTCTCTCTCTCTCTCTCTCTCTCTCTCTCTCTCTCTCTCTCTCTCTCTCTCTCAGTGACCATCGTGTTAATGTCATGTTTCTCTGTCCACAGGTAAGACGCGCTGTCGACCCAGACTGACCCACGATGCCAGGGTAATGTAAACATCTCACTACATATAAGTGCACTTTGTATCTTTAAGTACACTGTTGTGCTACCTTACATTACACTTAGGCACCACTGTTAAGGATTTACTTACGGTAATGTTACAATAGAGCACACGAACAGTACAGTGTACACTCGTGTATATATATATATATATATATATATATATATATATATATATATATATATATATATATATATATATATATGTATGTATGTGTGTGTGTGTGTGTGTGTCTGTGTGTGTGTTCCTATGAGTCCACGGGGAAAATGAAACACGATAAGCTCCCAAGTGCACTTTCGTGTAATAATCACATCATCAGGGGAGACACAAGAGAGAAATATAACAATCAGTTGATATATATATATATATATATATATATATATATATATATATATATATATATATATATATACAATTACTTGTCAAGAGGGAGTAGTGTTTGGTGAGCCAACATGACGAGTGACTTATGTATAACCATTTTTACAAGATGTTCCATTGACGTATGAATGTTATCGTCCTTATATCGGTATTATTCTCTCTCTCTCTCTCTCTCTCTCTCTCTCTCTCTCTCTCTCTCTCTCTCTCTCTCTCTCTCTCTCTCTCTCTCTCTGAAGTGAGCGGTTGCCCACTAGGCGGCACATCTGTGTTGGCTTCCTGTACATAGAGAGGTGGCCTGCGTCTGTGTTGGCCTCTGCCTTTCTGTGGAGAATCTTTTCCTCTCGTGTATTCTTTAAAGGGTCCGTGACCCCCTCTTCGTTTTCTGTTGTTTTGTTTATTTTGGCTCCTGTGGTGTGGGTTGAGTGCTCCCCGTAGCGAGGATGATGGCGCCCGGCCCTGTAAGGAGCATATTATCCTCACCTCCAGAGAAAGCATTGCCTCCACTCCTAAAGGAATGCAATTCCTTTGGCCTGTGATGAGCGTATTGTTCAGGGATTTGATTTTTCATAAGTATCGTCGAAGCATTTTTTTTCCCTCAGAGTGCCCTGTAGTGAGCATATCCTCTCAGAGTGCCCTGTAGTGAGCATATCCTCTCAGAGTGCCCTGAAGTGAGCATATCCTCCTCACCTTCATTTTTGTTGTTTTCATCCGTTATTGTGTGAAGGTTTGACCATGACCGCCGCTGGTAACATGTTTCTTTAACTGCCAGTTATGGTAAATGACGAGCGAGAAGCATGTTGTTATCACGGTAAATATCGTTCAGTATACGTCCCTGTTGTGTTGGCTTACGTGAGGTCAGGTTGTTACAACACGGTAAGTCTGGCTGGACCAAAGGTTACAGGAGATTGTAATTTACTCTCTCATACCCCATGACCACGTCCCCACCTGCCATACCCCATGACCACGTCCCCACCTGCCATACCCCATGACCACGTCCCCACCTGCCATACCCCATGACCACGTCCCCACCTGCCATACCCCATGACCACGTCCCCACCTGCCATACCCCATGACCACGTCCCCACCTGCCATACCCCATGACCACGTCCCCACCTGCCATACGCCATGACCACGTCCCCACCTGCCATACCCCATGACCACGTCCCCACCTGCCATACGCCATGACCACGTCCCCACCTGCCATACCCCATGACCACGTCCCCACCTGCCATACCCCATGACCACGTCCCCACCTGCCATACCCCATGACCACGTCCCCACCTGCCATACCCCATGACCACGTCCCCACCTGCCATACGCCATGACCACGTCCCCACCTGCCATACCCCATGACCACGTCCCCACCTGCCATACCCCATGACCACGTCCCCACCTGCCATACCCCATGACCACGTCCCCACCTGCCATACCCCATGACCACGTCCCCACCTGCCATACCCCATGACCACGTCCCCACCTGCCATACGCCATGACCACGTCCCCACCTGCCATACCCCATGACCACGTCCCCACCTGCCATACCCCATGACCACGTCCCCACCTGCCATACCCCATGACCACGTCCCCACCTGCCATACCCCATGACCACGTCCCCACCTGCCATACCCCATGACCACGTCCCCACCTGCCATACGCCATGACCACGTCCCCACCTGCCATACCCCATGACCACGTCCCCACCTGCCATACCCCATGACCACGTCCCCACCTGCCATACCCCATGACCACGTCCCCACCTGCCATACCCCATGACCACGTCCCCACCTGCCATACCCCATGAGGGAGACGCTATCTTGAGGGAGCGTGAGACAGTTGGGTTCAGTTGTGTGTTGAGGAGGACGTGCCTCTTGCCCGTGACTGTAACATTCTGCATCATGTTGGAGACGTTACAGGAATAGCTTGATATTCCACGTGTAACTACCACTTGGTGTAGCCGGCTCCCTCCTGAATCTGTATAATTTGCTGTAATTAAGACATCACCGACCCGACCCGTCTGTATTTAACTGAAATTCTTAATCTGAGAATGGACGCTATTTTGGTACGTTCCCGGCTGGAAAATTATCCTGACCCACAACTTCAGAAATGTAGTTTATATTATATTTTGATAAACGAGAATGATCACCTCAGCTTAAAACTAGTTTAGGGTTGTTTGATATTGTAAGTTATTATTTACAGTGTGTGTGTGTGTGTGTGTGAGGGAGGGAGGGCTTCAGCCAATCATAGAGGAGCTGTTGTGGTAGTCGACCACTCAGGTTGCAGGACGGCCCGGGGTTGCCCTGGCAACGACCGGGTTGGTAATTAGCTTGTGTTGACCTTTACCTCCCATGCAGATGTGCTCGTTTCCCCAGAGCGTTCGTGCAGCTTAATCCTGATGAATCCAGCCCGACTCCTCCCCCTCCACCCGTGGGTCAGGCCTCCTCCTCCTCCCGTGGGTCAGGCCTCCTCCTCCCGTGGGTCAGGCCTCCTCCTCCTGCCGTGGGTCAGGCCTCCTCCTCCCGTGGGTCAGGCCTCCTCCTGCCGTGGGTCTGGCCTCCTCCTGCCGTGGGTCAGGCCTCCTCCTGCCGTGGGTCAGGCCTCCTCCTGCCGTGGGTCAGGCCTCCTCCTCCTGCCGTGGGTCTGGCCTCCTCCTCCCGTGGGTCTGGCCTCCTCCTCCCGTGGGTCTGGCCTCCTCCTCCCGTGGGTCAGGCCTCCTCCTCCCGTGGGTCAGGCCTCCTCCTCCCGTGGGTCAGGCCTCCTCCTGCCGTGGGTCTGGCCTCCTCCTCCCGTGGGTCTGGCCTCCTCCTCCCGTGGGTCAGGCCTCCTCCTGCCGTGGGTCTGGCCTCCTCCCGCCGTGGGTCATGCCTCCTCCTCCCGTGGGTCTGGCCTCCTCCTCCCGTGGGTCAGGCCTCCTCCTGCCGTGGGTCTGGCCTCCTCCTCCCGTGGGTCAGGCCTCCTCCTGCCGTGGGTCAGGCCTCCTCCTGCCGTGGGTCAGGCCTCCTCCTCCCGTGGGTCTGGCCTCCTCCTCCCGTGGGTCAGGCCTCCTCCTGCCGTGAGTCTGGCCTCCTCCCGCCGTGGGTCATGCCTCCTCCTCCCGTGGGTCTGGCCTCCTCCTCCCGTGGGTCAGGCCTCCTCCTGCCGTGGGTCTGGCCTCCTCCTCCCGTGGGTCTGGCCTCCTCCTGCCGTGGGTCAGGCCTCCTCCTCCCGTGGGTCAGGCCTCCTCCTGCCGTGGGTCTGGCCTCCTCCTCCTGTGGGTCAGGCCTCCTCCTGCCGTGGGTCTGGCCTCCTCCCGCCGTGGGTCAGGCCTCCTCCTGCCGTGGGTCATGCCTCCCCCTCCTCCCGTGGGTCAGGCCTCCTCCTGCCGTGGGTCATGCCTCCTCCTCCTGCCGTGGGTCAGGCCTCCTCCTCCCGTGGGTCAGGCCTCCTCCTGCCGTGGGTCAGGCCTCCTCCTGCCGTGGGTCAGGCCTCCTCCTCCCGTGGGTCAGGCCTCCTCCTCCCGTGGGTCTGGCCTCCTCCTCCCGTGGGTCAGGCCTCCTCCTCCCGTGGGTCTGGCCTCCTCCTCCCGTGGGTCAGGCCTCCTCCTCCCGTGGGTCTGGCCTCCTCCTCCCGTGGGTCAGGCCTCCTCCTGCCGTGGGTCTGGCCTCCTCCCGCCGTGGGTCATGCCTCCTCCTCCCGTGGGTCTGGCCTCCTCCTCCCGTGGGTCAGGCCTCCTCCTCCCGTGGGTCTGGCCTCCTCCTCCCGTGGGTCAGGCCTCCTCCTGCCGTGGGTCTGGCCTCCTCCTCCCGTGGGTCAGGCCTCCTCCTGCCGTGGGTCTGGCCTCCTCCCGCCGTGGGTCATGCCTCCTCCTCTTGCCGTGGGTGAGGCCGACGTGTCATCATGGTGGTAATGTGAGGTTGTATGACACACCTCGGCATATATTATTACCTCACCAATCATCCTCTTCCTTTATGACCACACCGGCAACTCACAACCTCATCAAGGCCAACTCATTAACGTTATATATATATATATATATATATATATATATATATATATATATATATATATATATATATATATATATATATATATATGGGGTGGGGGACACAAGGGTCACCAGGGTGGCTGGATGGATGACCCTGAACTGCTGGTATAATGGGTCATTGACAGTTACTGTGTTGTTGGGTGATTAAGGGAGTGCTTGAAGGGGATTTTTTTGGGAATTTAGAACGGTAATTAAAGCAGTGGAAAGGGTATTTAAAGGTAATTACGCGTGAAAGGTAATTAAGAGGTGATTAAGCGTTGAGTAGGAGGGATTGTGAGGGAGGATGATCATGTTAGGTCATTAAGATGTTTGATGGTTAGTGAGGGTTTGTGGTCTGCATCATACACATGTTGTTACATTAAGGAATAACACAATGACACAATGAGACAACTGGTGTTTGAGAAATGACTTACGATAGCTAAAGGGTTAATGGGGATTCTCTCCCTCTCTCCGTGCCTCCCTCCCTCCGTGCCTCCCTCTCTCCGTGCCTCCCTCTCTCCGTGCCTCCCTCCGTGCTTCCCTCCCTCCCTCCGTGCTTCCCTCCGTGCCTCCCTCCGTGTGGTGGGGCAGTGGTGCAGAAGTGTCTGGTGACGTAATATGACAGTCAGGTTAGCTTATCAGCTGATGATGATGATGTTACCTTCCCAACTGTTACTTACTTTACTTGTTGTATTACTTACTTTACTGGTTGTATTACTTACTTGTATTCTCGATATGTCAACACTTGTCTCCGTCAACACGTTTTCTCAGGATTCAACACTATAGTGCTGCTTCTGTATCCAGAATGTATTTACTGCTGTATCTTATGAGCTGGGTATTATTAGGGTAGTAACGTAATACGGGTGTGGGTGTGGTGAGGGCTGCCCCACAGGCGTGTGGGTGTGGTGAGGGCTGCCCCACAGGCTGGGTGTGGGTGTGGGTGTGGTGAGGGCTGCCCCACAGGCGTGTGGGTGTGGGTGTGGTGAGGTCTGCCCCACAGGCTGGGTGTGGGTGTGGGTGTGGTGAGGGCTGCCCCACAGGCGTGTGGGTGTGGGTGTGGTGAGGTCTGCCCCACAGGCGTGTGGGTGTGGGTGTGGTGAGGTCTGCCCCACAGGCTGGGCGTGGGTGTGGGTGTGGTGAGGGCTGCCCCACAGGCTGGGTGTGGGTGTGGTGAGGGCTGCCCCACAGGCTGGGTGTGGGTGTGGTGAGGTCTGCCCCACAGGCTGGGTGTGGGTGTGGTGAGGGCTGCCCCACAGGCTGGGTGTGGGTGTGGGTGTGGTGAGGGCAGACCACGTGTGAGTGTTGACAGGTCAGGAGCCAGCTGGGTGGGGTAAACACGTGTCATCAGTAATGTCGGTGTGGGTTGGTACGCCTTGTTAACCCTTGCTTCCGTCACATTCACCAGTTGACGTAGTTAAGGGAATTGCTCGAGTCTGTCATTAATTAACTCGTGTCAACATGAACATGGCAAAGGTTAAATACAAGGATGGGCCTAAGTACACCCCTCCCCCCATATGTTTATGTGAGGTCAAAGGTCACTCTTACAGAAAGAGCCAGGTCAAGTGATGATGATGAGTTAGGTCAAGTGATGATGATGAGTTAGGTCAAGTGATGATGATGATGATGATGAGTTAGGTCAAGTGATGATGATGGTGGTGGAGAGACATCAGTGTTGGTGGTGGAGGGAGGCAAGAGGTGTGGAGGCAGTGATGGGTGGAGTTTCTAACTCGCCCTGATAGTGACCTGATACCTCTCTCTCTCTCTCTCTCTCTCTCTCTCTCTCTCTCTCTCTCTCTCTCTCTCTCTCTCTCTCTCTCTCAGTAAGTCAGGCAGGCGTCAGCTTTCTAACTGGTTCTCACCCAACCATCGTGGTCCTCACCTTCAACCACATCACACTTGCATTACCCGCCCGCGTCCTTCATCACAACCCACAGCCACAACCTTCCCTGACCTACAACTTCTCTTTTGTGTTGTAGATACAGAACTACACTGCCAGCAGGTGGACTAAATTCCAGTCTTATTAGTCACATCAGAAAGATAAGAATTAAGTTATGTAAACAAAAGTTTGAATCTTATTTGTCCGAATTAAGAGTGGAAGAAGCCCTCTGTAGGTGGGAAGAAGCCCTCTGTAGGTGGGGAGAAGCCCTCTGTAGGTGGGAAGAAGCCCTCTGTAGGTGGGAAGAAGCCCTCTGTAGGTGGGGAGAAGCCCTCTGTAGGTGGGAAGAAGCCCTCTGTAGGTGGGGAGAAGCCCTCTGTAGGTGGGGAGAAGCCCTCTGTAGGTGGGAAGAAGCCCTCTGTAGGTGGGGAGAAGCCCTCTGTTGGTGGTTAGGTGGGGAGAAGCCTTCTGTTGGTGGTTAGGTGGGGAGAAGCCCTCTGTTGGTGGTTAGGTGGGGAGAAGCCCTCTGTAGGTGGGGAGAAGCCCTCTGTAGGTGGGAAGAAGCCCTCTGTAGGTGGGGAGAAGCCCTCTGTAGGTGGGGAGAAGCCCTCTGTAGGTGGGGAGAAGCCCTCTGTTGGTGGTTAGGTGGGGAGAAGCCTTCTGTTGGTGGTTAGGTGGGGAGAAGCCCTCTGTTGGTGGTTAGGTGGGGAGAAGCCTTCTGTTGGTGGTTAGGTGGGGAGAAGCCCCGTGTAGGTGGGGAGAAGCCCTCTGTAGTTAAGTGTAGGGAACATTTCCCCTCCTACTTTCCTCTGCAATGTTCATGGTTGTATATATTCCACATGCTGTTGACCATGCGACTGTTGAGCCGGAGGGAGCGGTGGTTGGGGAGGTGGTGTTTGCTCAGCTGTTCTTGCTCTCACACAGTTAAGATTGTGACGGGATAAGGTCCTCCTGAACCATGAGGACTCGTGTTATGTGTCCAGCCCGTACACCATGACGGTGTGCTCCCCACGCAGCAGCAGGGCACACTGGTGTGCCTCGCTACCTACCAAGCAACGTCATGTCGTCTGCCACCAGACTGACCAGACGACTGACCTATTGCTCCACTTGACCTGACCCCAGGCCTCCCGCCGGGGCTGCCACGCTCGTTACACCTGCTGCCAGGGTCATGACCTGGCTGGCTGGCTGCTGGTGGGGGTGTTTTGTGGTCGTTGTCACTGGCTACTGACACACACACACACACACACACACACACACCTCGGCCGGCCTCACGCCACGAGCCAGTTGTAAGTAAACACAGATCCTGCGTCACGTGTACACATGACGGCACCATCAAACATGTGCTCACATACCAGAGTGCACAGCCAACATACAGCCTCATGTGTACATACCAGAGTGCACAGCCAACATACACCCTCATGTGCACATACCAGAGTGCACAGCCAACATACAGCCTCATGTGCACATACCAGAGTGCACAGGCAACATACACCCTCATGTGCACATACGTACATCTTCACATATTAGTGCGTGTACGGCAAACATACACTCCCATGTGTACAAACATACATATATACAAAGTCATATATATATTACGGTGTATATGTCATTACCTATCTGTAGTGTACGGGGAGGCAGTACTACACACGTTGATCTTGTTGGTAGGTTAGGGAATATGTCGAGTGTCAGGTGTTCCTCAGACACAGGTTCCTGTAGCTTATATTGTGGTAGTTGCCCACTATACTGTGTCACCACCACCTCACACTGGCTGGTCGTGCGCTCCGTCACACGGTCGGTCAGACGCTGGTCGATGGTAGTGTGATGTTGTCAGTCTTTCTCCTTCCATCAAGATGTTGACCTCGTCCACCAACCCTCAGGTCGGAGCCATACCTTCTGACCCGTCGTTACAACAGAGCAAGAAGAGTTATGCTTCCTGGAGAGGAGCGAACCTCAGGCTAGTGAGGCAAACCCTCTCATGTCTGCGTTGTTCTCCTCCGCCAAGATCATCCCACCATCGACGGATCTCCTCACTACTCCTACCTGTGTGTGTGTGTGTGTGTGTGTGTGTGTGTGTGTGTCTACCAGTCCAGATAGGGATAGTCCTCCCAGCCTTGTTCTTTTGTCACTGTCATAGAAATATGTGTCAGAGAACACATGTCCGTATATGTACACATGTTGGGAAGTAGTACCTGTGTGTGTGTGTGTGTGTGTGTGTGTGTGTGTGTGTGTGTGCACCAGGGCTGGGGGACCTCACCTGTCCCCATCATCAGTTAAACCATATATAGTGGGAGGTGCCTCTTCCTTCTACCCCTCCACCCACTCGTGGGGGAGGGAGGTCCTCCCCCACACTACACTGGGAGGGTCGGGCCATAAAGTGTGGGTCAGCGATGGTCCGTGGGTCGTGTCCTCATATGGTGGCCCCAGGAGTGAGGTGTTGCGTCCGTCGTCTGTGTTGGCGGTAGACCAGAACCACCCCCCCCCCCTCCCCATATTGAGGTGGTCCCCATCCACCTGGCCTTCCCATACAGAGCTGGTCGCAGTCCCAAACCACCTGGCGACGTCTACAGATGGCCTGTCCACACAGCAACACAAGCATGGAACACCTTGGTGTGTGCGCAGCGCCGGCACTCATCCCGTGTTACATGTTGACACACATGATGATGTACACGGTAGCGTCCCACGTGGCTGGTGTACACACACACACACACACACACACACACACACGCACACCTGGGTCATGACAAGGTATGCATGACTCCGTGACCAAGACCTGTATATATGACCACAGGAGAGAGTGGCACATCTTCCCACATCACTGTCCCACATCCCTACCACCATCGTGAAACAACACCTTCAAAACTACCAACCACTAATTCTGACCCACTCCACCACACCCCACACCACACCCCACACCACACCACACCAACACACTCCACTACACCCCACACCACACCCCACACCAGACCACACCACACCACACCCCAACACCACACCCCACCAACACACTCCACTACACCCCACACCACACCCCAACACCACACCCCACCAACACACTCCACTACACCCCACACCACACCCCGACACCACACCACACCAACACACTCCACCACACCCCACACCACACCCCACACCACACCACACCACACCACACCACACCCCGACACCACACCACACCACACCACACCACACCCCGACACCACAGCCCACCATGCAACATTATGTAGTGGACTCCTGTGATTGTACAAATGATCTCTACCAACTACATACATAAAACATATGCTATTTGCCCTCTCTCTCTCTCTCTCTCTCTCTCTCTCTCTCTCTCTCTCTCTCTCTCTCTCTCTCTCTCTCTCTCTCTCTCTGACACCAACGTACGAGCAGAGTGTGACACAGAGACATTTCTGTAGTGTTGAGCAGCGTGGTGAGAGGCCGGGTGTTGAGCAGCGTGGTGAGAGGCCAGGTGTTGAGGGAGGAACACTGGTATGGTGTTGGCCGACCCCATGACGGCCGGTTACAAGGGCGATTTATACGTAATGTTTCCTGGTATTATGACCCGTGTCGTGCCCGTGGTTCCCTCATGCCTGCGGGGGGGCAGATGGGCCCCCCGGGGGGGAGGGGGGGCGCTGCTTCTCACCATGACTACATTATTCATCCAAGACTCACACCGCCCACACCCCCACACCCCACACCACCCACACCACCCACCCACACCCCACCCACACCCCACACCACCCACCCACACCCCCACACACCACCCACACCACCCACCCACACACCACCCACCCACACACCACCCACACCCCACACCACCCACCCACCCCCACACCACCCACCCACCCCCACACCACCCACCCACCCCCACACCACCCACCCACCGCCCACCCCCACACCACCCACCCACACCCCACACCGCCCACCCACCCCCACACCGCCCAACCGCACCGCCCAGCCCCACCTCTCACCCACTCCCCGGTCCACTGTCTACCGGGGTCCATGTATACACAGTCTCCCGTCCACCAGGTCCTCCTGCACACACACACACACACACACACACACACACACACACACACACGGGGCCGCCGTGGTGTAGTGGTTAGCGTTCCTGACGGCGCGCACGGTCGGCCCACAGCCTAACTCGGGTGTTCATCCTTCTCTCAGGACTTGTGGATGAATGGCTACCACCTGGCTGAGGGTGGTGGATGTAGACACGGGAGGAAGGCCCTGGTCACACACACACACACACACACGAGACGGCACAACACAGCTGTGGCCGCAACACAGGATCAGGAGGAGTGACACAACGCAACACTCATGGTGTGTTTCTGTCCGTAGTGTTGCAGTTCCATATTGCTTCAGTCAGACAGAAGTGATGGTGTTGATGATGACCGATGTGTTGCCTCATACTTCAGGGTAATGTTAACCATGAGAAACATGAGAGAAACAACGAATGTTTCCATTAATACCAATGTTGTGGTTTTCGAGAGTTGATGTTTGTTGATATTTAGTAAACATTATAGTTACGTAAGGGACAGATGTCTCAAGTGGTTACTTGGTTTTGACGTGTACAAGACGGTAGTTAAGAGAGCCACATATATGGCAAATGGTTCTACATTATTCATATACGAATATATTGTACGTCATTCGTATGTACATATAGAGAACATGGGAGACGGTATATATATGTGCCAGAGAATATCTCACTAGGACGATGGAGACCATAAATAGGTCGTGTAAGGTCGACTGGTGTGGCAGCTTGTGGCACTGGCTGCCTCCTGTGTGTTGCTTCTATATAAACTGCTTCATCTCTGATCACTTTGTGTACAGTAGTTTATATATCTGGATGTGAATACATTGACCAAAATGTGTCTAGCATTTTACATGAGAGAAGAGGTTATGTGATTACTACACAGAAGAAATGAGTCGTACTTGCCTGCCTCTCTCTCTCTCTCTCTCTCTCTCTCTCTCTCTCTCTCTCTCTCTCTCTCTCTCTCTCTCTCTCTCTCGTGGGGGAGCGACGCGTCGTGCTCGCGTGGTGTGGTGCGGTATACGGGCGTGTCACCGTGGCCATCACCACTAATATGGTCACACCAAACTACGGGTCAACACAGCACGGGGGGGTAGCCACCTGGACCCCACCCGGGGCCGCTGAGGTGGACAGTCCCAGGTCACCACTGACTCCAGGTCACCACTGACTCCTCTGTACTCTCATGTTAAACTGTCTTGATGACACATTAACTGTCCCTTGGCATGTGGTTGTAGTGAGATGAACTACCCATACACCAAGGTACTAACAAGCTCCCTCCCTCAGTGTGCTGTACTGACCTTAACCATCTTGTCAGCTGACCAGTCGTTTCCTCTCGCCGTTTTCTGTTACCTGATTTTTTTTTTCTTTTCCATTTTCGGTTTGTATCGACTTTTTTTGTATGGGATATAATGACAGTAGTTTGGTCAGGTTTTTGATTCAAGATATTGAAGTGTTTATGTTTATTAATGTATACAGGAAAAAAAAAAATCCTTTTATTTAGTAAAAATTTTCCGTCAATATCTTTACATGACACACTCCAAGTGTTTGTTGATAGTTGAGAGTAAGCTTGATAATTGTTGGTCATGTTTATGTTTGAGAGTAAGCTTGATAATTATTGGTCATGTTTATGTTTGAGAGTAAGCTTGATAATTGTTGGTCATGTTTATGTTTGAGAGTAAGCTTGATGATTGTTGGTCATGTTTATAGTTGAGAGTAAGCTTGATAATTATTGGTCATGTTTATGTTTGAGAGTAAGCTTGATAATTGTTGGTCATGTTTATGTTTGAGAGTAAGCTTGATAATTATTGGTCATGTTTATGTTTGAGAGTAAGCTTGATAATTGTTGGTCATGTTTATAGTTGAGAGTAAGCTTGATAATTATTGGTCATGTTTATAGTTGAGAGTAAGCTTGATAATTGTTGGTCATGTTTATGTTTGAGAGTAAGCTTGATAATTATTGGTCATGTTTATGTTTGAGAGTAAGCTTGATAATTGTTGGTCATGTTTATGTTTGAGAGTAAGCTTGATAATTGTTGGTCATGTTTATAGTTGAGAGTAAGCTTGATAATTGTTGGTCATGTTTATAGTTGAGAGTAAGCTTGATAATTATTGGTCATGTTTATGTTTGAGAGTAAGCTTGATAATTATTGGTTATGTTTATAGTTGAGAGTAAGCTTGATAATTGTTGGTCATGTTTATGTTTGAGAGTAAGCTTGATAATTGTTGGTCATGTTTATGTTTGAGAGTAAGCTTGATAATTGTTGGTCATGTTTATAGTTGAGAGTAAGCTTGATAATTGTTGGTCATGTTTATAGTTGAGAGTAAGCTTGATAATTGTTGGTCATGTTTATAGTTGAGAGTAAGCTTGATAATTATTGGTCATGTTTATAGTTGAGAGTAAGCTTGATAATTATTGGTCATGTTTATAGTTGAGAGTAAGCTTGATAATTATTGGTCATGTTTATGTTTGAGAGTAAGCTTGATAATTGTTGGTCATGTTTATGTTTGAGAGTAAGCTTGATAATTGTTGGTCATGTTTATAGTTGAGAGTAAGCTTGATAATTATTGGTCATGTTTATGTTTGAGAGTAAGCTTGATAATTGTTGGTCATGTTTATGTTTGAGAGTAAGCTTGATAATTGTTGGTCATGTTTATAGTTGAGAGTAAGCTTGATAATTATTGGTCATGTTTATGTTTGAGAGTAAGCTTGATAATTATTGGTCATGTTTATGTTTGAGAGTAAGCTTGATAATTGTTGGTCATGTTTATAGTTGAGAGTAAGCTTGATAATTATTCCTCGTGTTAGGTAACCTTCAAAGCTTCTGGTTCTGTCATGTAATTTTGCCAAACTCTGACAATTATTTGACGTCACTTTTCATTTGGTGACGTAAGCTCATAAGAAACTGGGAGTTAGCTTGGCGTCACTTTACAACGTGAGGTCGACAGTGACTCACAACATGACCAATGTTGTAGGTACAGAGTTATGGACTTACGTCAGTTTATATAATCAGTCAGTAACACCGAGTGCTTCAGTCATTTATGATGAGAGTAAAGTTTCAGTCACTTGTTATGGTGTTTTCAGTCACTGATTTTGTTACATTTTCTAGTCATAGCTTATGTTTCGTGTTTCAGAAACAGTGGTCGTGGTTTCGTGTTTCAGAAACAGTGGTCGTGGTTTCGTGTTTCAGAAACAGTGGTCGTGGTTTCGTGTTTCAGAAACAGTAGTTGTGACTCTGTTTCAAAATCGTGTATTTTTCAAGGTTGTGATCAAGTGTCACTTTGCTTAGGGTTGTGATGACGGTGGCGGGACCTGCTTTATTATGGGTGTGGAAGTCGTGGGTTGTGTTACATAACCCAGCTCACAACACCAGTTGACCTGACCTGACCTGATGTGGAGTGACCTTTATAACCAGACTCCTCCCTCCCTCACTGACCACTACAACCTCTGCTGGAATGGCGGGAATTGTTGACATGTTGGTATGTGGAGATTAATGTTTGTGTTGTGGGTAAACCCCAGCCAGGCGTCCGGGGGGAGGGCGGGGCCTCATCTGAGAGCAGAGCGTCCTGGCAACAAGAATGACGTCATCACCACCAGCTGTTGCAGCCCCGCCCAGTGATCCTCCACCACAACCACCCATCACCATCACCATCACCACCATCACCCAGCACCACCATCACCACCCACCACCATCACCACCATCACCATCTCCACCATCACCATCACCACCATCACCACCATCAACCAGCACCACCATCACCACCATCACCACCATCACCATCACCACCATCACCACCATCACCACCATCACCATCACCACCATCACCATCACCACCATCACCACCATCAACCAGCACCACCATCACCACCATCACCATCACCACCATCACCACCATCACCATCACCACCATCACCACCATCACCACCATCACCATCACCACCATCACCATCACCACCATCACCACCATCAACCAGCACCACCATCACCACCATCACCATCACCACCATCACCACCATCACCATCACCACCATCACCACCATCACCATCACCACCATCACCACCATCACCACCATCACCATCACCACCATCAACCAGCACCACCATCACCACCATCACCACCACCATCACCATCACCATCACCACCATCACCACCATCAACCAGCACCATTACCACCATCACCACCATCACCATCACCACCCACCACCATCACCACCATCACCATCACCACCATCACCACCATCACCATCACCACCATCAACCAGCACCACCATCACCACCATCACCATCACCACCATCACCACCATCACCATCACCACCATCACCACCATCACCATCACCACCATCAACCAGCACCACCATCACCACCATCACCACCACCATCACCATCACCATCACCACCATCACCACCATCAACCAGCACCATTACCACCATCACCATCACCACCATCACCACCCACCACCATCACCACCATCACCATCACCACACACTACCATCACCACCACCATCACCATCACCACCATCACCATCACCACCATCACCACCCACCACCATCACCACCATCACCACCATCATCACCATCACCACCATCACCATCACCACCATCACCATCACCACCATCACCATCACCACCATCACCACCATCAACCAGCACCACCATCACCACCACCACCATCACCATCACCATCACCACCATCACCACCATCAACCAGCACCATCACCACCATCACCATCACCACCATCACCACCCACCACCATCACCACCATCACCATCACCACACACTACCATCACCACCACCATCACCATCACCACCATCACCATCACCACCATCACCACCCACCACCATCACCACCATCACCACCATCATCACCATCACCACCATCAACCAGCACCACCACAACCACCCACCACCATCACCATCACCACCATAACAACCAGCACCACCATCAACCAGCACCACCATCACCATCACCACCATAACAACCATCACCACCATCACCAACAACAACAACAACCATTTTTTTTCACCCCCCAGTTGTTCCCCCCCCCCCCTCCTCCAGGGAGGCGGAGGAACAGTGAAGGCATTCAAGACAACCATTCTCTGGTTGTGTTGCATTATAATGCACCCAAACTAGAGGTTGTCATTCACCATCGTGGCGCACAGGGTGTTCCATGGTTCACTAGCCCGCCTCACACGCCCTCGTTCAACCCATTCATATCACGTCACCCCCCGTATATCACATTGATCCAGTTCATGTTATCCCATACTTGCTCCTCGCCATTCAACATGTTCAGTGCCATCCATACACCATGCCTCCCTCCCCACCTTCCCCTCACGCCTCCTCATCGTACACCTACGTCCTCTACACTCACTCTTTCTTCACTCATCCTCTCGATTTGTCCAAACCATTTTCGCACACCCAGGTCAGCTCTCTCTCTCTCTCTCTCTCTCTCTCTCTCTCTCTCTCTCTCTCTCTCTCTCTCTCTCTCTCTCTCTCAGGTGTTTGTCATCTCCACATGGTTCACCATCCATAATCCTGCCCCAGCGTCAGCGTTACCTCGCTGTAACAGCCTCACCGTCTTGTTCAGAACCATCAAACAACCAAGATGGCGTCACACCAGACCCACCCACCACCACTCCCTCACCTTCCTCACACACCTGCCTCACTATCCTCATAAAACTCCTCACTACGCGTAGTGGCTCCTCATTTCCCCATATAAACTCAGCATCTCCCACAAGGTCTCTTATTAACGCACTCATACGCTTCCTCCACACCTGTAAGTGCCTCGTACGCTTCCTCCACACCTGTAAGTGCCTCATACGCTTCCTCCACACCTGTAAGTGCCTCATTCACCTGGCGTTACCTGAGGTACATGTGGCACACCTTCTTGCAGGCTAACACCTGACGCCCGCACACACCTCCTCCTCCTCCACCCCCGAACCCACGTTCTTCCTACCCTGCCTGGTGATGCCCTGCCTGGTGCTGCCCTGCCTGGTGATGGTGCTGCTCAGCCTGGTGATGGTGATGACCAGCCTGGTGCTGCCCAGCCTGGTGCTGCCCAGCCTGGTGCTGCTCAACCTGGTGATGGTGATGCCCAGCCTGGTGATGGTGATGACCAGCCTGGTGATGGTGATGACCAGCCTGGTGATGGTGATGCCCAGCCTGGTGATGGTGATGACCAGCCTGGTGATGGTGATGCCCAGCCTGGTGATGGTGATGACCAGCCTGGTGCTGCCCTGCCTGGTGATGGTGATGACCAGCCTGGTGATGGTGATGACCAGCCTGGTGATGGTGATGCCCAGCCTGGTGATGGTGATGACCAGCCTGGTGCTGCCCAGCCTGGTGATGGTGATGACCAGCCTGGTGATGGTGATGACCAGCCTGGTGATGGTGATGACCAGCCTGGTGATGGTGATGCCCAGCCTGGTGATGGTGATGACCAGCCTGGTGCTGCCCAGCCTGGTGATGGTGATGACCAGCCTGGTGATGGTGATGACCAGCCTGGTGATGGTGATGCCCAGCCTGGTGATGGTGATGACCAGCCTGGTGCTGCCCTGCCTGGTGATGGTGATGACCAGCCTGGTGATGGTGATGACCAGCCTGGTGATGGTGATGCTCTTGTGTGATGCATACCCTGGCTACCCCCACACCAGCTGTCCTGAACACACTTAGTGTATGGTTTATGGTCGTGAGACAACACCAACACCTGAACGCCCTAGTCATGGCTGTTACACACACACACACACACACACACACACACACACACACACACACACACACACACACACACCTGGCACACACACACACCTGGCACACACACACACACACACATACACCAGGTACACAGGTATAGGTGGGCAGGTACACTGGTGTAGGTGGGCAGGTACACAGGTGTAGGTGGGCAGGTACACAGGTGTAGGTGGGCAGGCAGTGTTGCTAGTGACCCAGTATCCAGGTGTTCACAGTTGCCAGATTCTCCGGCGTAACTTTCTTATGTGCTTTACCACGTGTACATAATGACCAGCAATACACCTATTGTATATCTCATGTATTTCTTGTATATGTATACCTTGTAGTAGTTTTGTGGCAGATGTTGTAGTGAGAGGATTGCCAGTCGGTTGTATTTGCTTGCGCGTCTTTCATAGACACTTTATTATAACACCTTGAGAGAAACTCCCCCCCCCCCCCTTGCCCAGTGCGAGCCACATATGTGCCACATAATGTTGGTCATCGTCGACCACAGCCACCGGGCCCTTCTCTCATCATTTTCCACCTGCGGATCGTTCTTCCATTTTCTGTCCTTCTTTCACATTACGTTTTCTACTGCTGGTATTCTCTTAGTTTGTTGTCAACACAACTAGTTTGTCTGGTGTCTCTGTGTTCTTATTTGTGTCCTTCCTCCCTCGTCTGGGAATCATGTTGTTTACATGTGCTATGCAGAACTACACACACACCACACACCACACCACACCACACCACATACCACACACCACACCACACCACACCACATACCACACACCACACCACATACCACACACCACACCACCACCACATCACACCACACCACCACCACACACCACACCATCGTCATCATCATCATAGTCATATATTCTATATATTCTTTAATACAATGTTTAAACACCAGCGCATGTTGAGTATTAACTAACTTTCTGTTGTTGTTTAAGTTTTTATCAAACAGACGTGAATGAAATGTCCAGTAATCATGTTTACTTTATTATTTATATATGTGAGACGTTTTGGGCTCGTACGACTGCCCATCTTCCTTCCTCTTGATCATTAATGATGCTACATCATATAATGTATTGATAATAACACACCATATAATGTATACATAATACCACACCATATAATGTATCAACATACATGTAGTGGGCACGAGCATTGTCGTGGTTATAACCTGTTGTTGACGGTCTTAACGACCCTGCCAGTTGAATTACACACAGACCCTCACACACCCAAGATCACAGACCCCACACACACCCACGATCCAAGTGAGGTGGTCTGGCCTTAACGCTACAATAAGGGGAAAACCGCCGTCCCGTAGAAGCAGTTGTTAACCTCCCCTGCACGGTTGATATACCGGAAGGACATTTAAAAGACAATAATAAGTATAAACTTGATCTCGACTTACCGTGTGTGTTACTTCTGATGCTGGAGTAACACAGGTAACCCAGCGGGTTTCTGAAGCTTTATATTCCTTCAGTGATAAATTATATAACTAGGTTTTTTTGAGCTTCTTTATTGTGATCAGGTGGTTTCCGATGTTTTCACGAGACGAGCCATTCTAGGAGAGCACACGAGTCTACCCTCCGATAGGGTCCAGTCAAAGAAAATGTGTCCATGTAAACACGACGAGACTGAACTCGTTTTCTGTGAAAGGGAGGAGAGACTTTGCTATTTTAGGAATAGCCATAGTTATTGTTACGTACAATGTATGTGTCTTAATAGATTTCTCTATCTATCCGTGTCTCTCTCTCTCTCTCTCTCTCTCTCTCTCTCTCTCTCTCTATATATATATATATATATATATATATATATATATATATATATATATTAAGAATATATTAAGAATATTTGGTGTGGGAGGCAAGTTGTTAGAAGCAGTGAAAAGTTTTTATCGAGGATGTAAGGCATGTGTACGTGTAGGAAGAGAGGAAAGTGATTGGTTCTCAGTGAATGTAGGTTTGCGGCAGGGGTGTGTGATGTCTCCATGGTTGTTTAATTTGTTTATGGATGGGGTTGTTAGGGAGGTGAATGCAAGAGTCCTGGAAAGAGGGGCAAGTATGAAGTCTGTTGGGGATGAGAGAGCCTGGGAAGTGAGTCAGTTGTTGTTCGCTGATGATACAGCGCTGGTGGCTGATTCATGTGAGAAACTGCAGAAGCTGGTGACTGAGTTTGGTAAAGTGTGTGGAAGAAGAAAGTTAAGAGTAAATGTGAATAAGAGCAAGGTTATTAGGTACAGTAGGGTTGAGGGTCAAGTCAATTGGGAGGTAAGTTTGAATGGAGAAAAACTGGAGGAAGTGAAGTGTTTTAGATATCTGGGAGTGGATCTGTCAGCGGATGGAACCATGGAAGCGGAAGTGGATCATAGGGTGGGGGAGGGGGCGAAAATTTTGGGAGCCTTGAAAAATGTGTGGAAGTCGAGAACATTATCTCGGAAAGCAAAAATGGGTATGTTTGAAGGAATAGTGGTTCCAACAATGTTGTATGGTTGCGAGGCGTGGGCTATGGATAGAGTTGTGCGCAGGAGGATGGATGTGCTGGAAATGAGATGTTTGAGGACAATGTGTGGTGTGAGGTGGTTTGATCGAGTAAGTAACGTAAGGGTAAGAGAGATGTGTGGAAATAAAAAGAGCGTGGTTGAGAGAGCAGAAGAGGGTGTTTTGAAATGGTTTGGGCACATGGAGAGAATGAGTGAGGAAAGATTGACCAAGAGGATATATGTGTCGGAGGTGGAGGGAACGAGGAGAAGAGGGAGACCAAATTGGAGGTGGAAAGATGGAGTGAAAAAGATTTTGTGTGATCGGGGCCTGAACATGCAGGAGGGTGTAAGGAGGGCAAGGAATAGAGTGAATTGGAGCGATGTGGTATACAGGGGTGGACGTGCTGTCAGTGGAGTGAATCAAGGCATGTGAGGCGTCTGGGGTGGACCATGGAAAGCTGTGTAGGTATGTATACACGTGTGTGGACATGTGTATGTACATGTGTATGGGGGGGGGGGGTTGGGCCATTTCTTTCGTCTGTTTCCTTGCGCTACCTCGCAGACGCGGGAGACAGCGACAAAGTATAAAAAAAAAAAAAAAAAAAAAAAAATATATATATATATATATATATATATATATATATATATATATATATGTATATATTGAAGAATAGAGACACATAGAACTGTATGGAGTTGGAACTTGAATGTAAGAAATGGGTGAATGTCATATGAAATAATAAGATTCAAATGACTGATCATAGAATATAAAGGATAGAACTACCGTATGGTAATGACCAGTTTGTAGCAGATCCTACTACCAAGCAGCACTTACCAGCCTGCTTGGACTACTGTTAGACATTAGTATTGGTAGTGAGAAGTCATTCATCATTCTAATGGTCATTAACTAGCCCAGGTGGCAAGTGTTAACTAGGCACTAATGAGTAACTAGCAGAAGGAAACAAGCTTTAATGAATTCACCAGGTACAAGTAAGGAACCACCAACAATCCTATCTTCATGAATTTACTTGTCCCACTCAAGGGTTATCGTCGTCCCACTCAAGGGTTATCGTCGTCGTCCCACTCAAGGGGTAGTTGAAGTCTTGGCATTTGTGGTACAATCGTTGTAATGAAGGGGCTAGATGGTTGTAGTGAGGAGGTTAAGGCTGAACTACGTAATAATTGGGATGTTGTGGGAGGGAGGGAGTGGTATGCAAATGACTGCCTTAGCTGGGTATGTTTGGCCTGGGTGGGTGGGCGGGCGGGCTAGGGAAGCACAAGGAACCGTTCTTAGTGTAAATCCGGCTCCTGGACCTTCCTCGGGCCAACAGTGGCCACCCATAAACAAACATGTTCCTAACAGGCCCGGGTGTGGGGCAAGAGAGTGCCACGCATGAAGACTTGTGTGTCTGTTACTGGGTTACCATTCTCTCTCTCTCTCTCTCTCTCTCTCTCTCTCTCTCTCTCTCTCTCTCTCTCTCTCTCTCTCTCTCTCTCTCAGCTGGCCTAACGTAATAAGCAAACACCGCGGCCTCTCTCCATCCGCTGGGTCAGTCCATTGACAGCACGTCGACTCCTGTATGCCACATAATTCCAATTTACTCTATCCCGTGCACGCCTTTCACCCTCCTGCATGTTCAGGCCTTCCTCAATCAGTAGTCTTTTTCACTCCATCCTTCCACCTCCAATTTGATCTCCCTCTTGTTCCCTCCACTTCTGACACAAATCCTCTTAGCCAACCTCTCCTCACTCATTCTCTCCACTTCCCCAGACCATTTCAACACACCCTCTTGAACTCCTCAGCCACGCTCTTTGTATTACTGCTCTTGTACCCTTTTATTACTCACTTGATCAAACCACCTCACACCACATATTGTCTTCAGACATTCAATTTCTAACACATTTACCTTCCTCCGCACTTACCTCGCACAAGCCTGACAGGACTGGTTTACCTTGAGACATATCTATGTATTTATTCATCATACATCGTCTTTGAATTATGTTACAGTAAATGATAATGGTCAGTATAAAGTCTGGGTAAAAAGCATGATTTCCTTGAGAAGTGTTGTATGAGAATATGATGCGTTCATTGTCTACGTCGCTGACTCTAAATATTTAGAACAAACACATCAGCTTCAGCCGCTTCACTCAAATATGTATCACAAAAAAACACAAAGCATAATTTATCTCTTGATAAACTAGAATTGTCGCTCGTTACCCCAGTCTGCCAGAGATGAGGTCAGAACACTTGGTGTCCCAGCTCGTGCCGACATGTGTGCACGAGTATCGTTCCTGTCCTGCTTGTTGCCTGTGTCTCCCCAGTACCACTGTCTCCTCTCCCTGGCCCACCCCAGTGTCCCCCTTAACATGGGCCGGCGGCGGGTGGGGACCCCAGACGGCCTATATATATGAGCAGCCTGGTACACGACCAGAGCCAGCCGCCTCCCCACGCCACTGTAACATTATCCTGGGTCAGTCTGACATGACCTGTGTCTTACTGAAGTGGGCTGACCTCCTCCTGCTGCTACACCAGAGGGTTGTTATGCTGGCCTGAACCAGGCCACAACACCCGCTGGTCATAGTCATCCCCACAACCACATCCCTGACGCACGGCAGCGCCTTCTACTGGCTGGCATCTCTCTCTCTCTCTCTCTCTCTCTCTCTCTCTCTCTCTCTCTGGTACGCAGACATAAGTGTGTAACCCTGAGACTCCCAGCCATCCAGTACCCACACAAGGTGTGGCCACAGGTAATCCTCGCCATCTTCGTCACTCGTTTGCCTAACAAGGGTAACCAGCTGTTCGTGACACGTTGTTTATATGACTCTTCAATTGGCGTGACGTGAATCGTTACGGAGTCAAATTTTGATGGACGTTTTGTGATGGTGTGTCTAGTGTGGTTACGTCTGTGTCTTGCTTGTACTTGTGGTTATTTATGTTTGCATATTGATTATAGTTGTGATGTTTGTATATGTGGTGATGTTTGTATATGTGGTGATGTTTGTATATGTGGTGATGTTTGTATATGTGGTGATGTTTGTATATGTGGTGATGACTGTATATGTGGTGATGTTTGTATATTGAAAATTATGATGAACGTTGAACATTATGATGAACATTGAACATTATGATGAACGTTGAACATTATTGCTAAGAAAGTTAGGTCAGGTTTTCCTAGGTTGTCGCTGTATGTGACAAGTGGATGGCCTACTTGTACCTTAACTGGAGTGATTCCCACGTTAACTACCATCAACGTATTTAATATTGTTTACCAAAGTTGCCACCGCCATGAAGACAGTAAGCGTCAAGTTATAACCACAAACAAAATTATTAACAACTTCTATGGTTGTTAAGGATGATTATAGTAGCACATTCAATGTGGCTGTACATGTCAGTGAGGTACATGGGTCCACTCTGATGTTTTCGTAATGAACCAGAGCACCTGTAGCAAGAGGCGCCATTTCCTAAACTTTGATGCGAGGTTGAAATACATTTTACATTGTTCGCTGCTCCAAGAATATGTAGAATATCCTTCAGGATGTAAAGGAAAGGTTGTTTTGAAATTACGAAATTATTATGGGCGTATGTGTTGGTTTAAGTAAGCCACCCCTATGGAGGACTGGTTCGTTTTTTCTCATACGTACGTTTTCTATCTTGGTCTTAAAATCATTGGAGCTCTGTATGTTAAATTATTTATAAATGTCAGCCAAAACCTGGTTATGCTGAGTACAAGTTGTATCGAGGACCACATATCACATCAGTTTTGCAATCATGGAATAAAGTTACATTATGAGGGCTGTACCAGGTGGTTATCTCTTAAATTTGAGCGTATATGAAATTATGAAAATCCCTGTGTAAGGCTCTTACAATACACTACATTGTTTTTATGTATGTATGTGTGTATAGATAAACAAATAAGTTACCGATGAATGAGGGAGGTTTATGCAGAAAGCCTAAGTCCAGGCAGAACTGTGTGTGTGTGTGTGTGTGTGTGTGTGTGTGTGTGTGTGTGTGTGTGACGTAAAGATATAGATCCCGTCTGGGTCAGACAAGGTCGGCGACCCCTGCTCCTCGTCATGGTCATGGCTGCTCGCACACACAACAGCCAGTCTGCATTATTTGTTCATGTTTGACACGGTATATATCGTCAAGTTCCCTACCGCTTGGTCACCCCCGGTTTAATCAATTATTCTCTCTCTCTCTCTCTCTCTCTCTCTCTCTCTCTCTCTCTCTCTCTCTCTCTCTCTCTCTCTCTCTCTCTCTCTCTCTCTCTCTCTCTCTCTCCCAGATAATGTCAGCTGGTGGAGTAGACTAACATTAAATATGGCTGGCTAGTGTCCTCACCGTGCCTGGAGGTCGGACTAGCCAGGGTCGTTGTGCTCACTAACATAACGATGGATTTTGTGGATTTATTCACTTATTGATCTTGTTTGTATAGTGTTGTAAAGTATTGTATTTCACGTTTGTAGTGTTGTAAAGTATTGTATTTCACGTTTGTAGTGTTGTAAAGTATTGTATTTCACGTTTGTAGTGTTGTAAAGTATTGTATTTCACGTTTGTAGTGTTGTAAAGTATTGTATTTCACGTTTGTAGTGTTGTAAAGTATTGTATTTCACGTTTGTAGTGTTGTAAAGTATTGTATTTCACGTTTGTAGTGTTGTAAAGTATTGTGTTTACGTAAGTGTATGTTGTTGTTGTTGACAATCGATATTATTGGAATTAATCTTTCTCCGTCTAGTTATGAGTTAACTTTGGTCTGGCATTATATTTCTTGTTTTTACATATTTTGTCTAACGCTGTTATGATTTATGTTTTATTTGAGTCATTTTTGTACTTTTCTGATGTCATTACTTCTCCCGGGAAAAATAATTTGGTACTTATTATGTATAATGTATGACACTGATATGTATAATGAATGGCACGGATATGTATTATGTATGACACGGATATGTATAATGAATGAGATCGATATGTATAATGTATGACGCGGATATGATTGTATTATATTACATAATTTTGTTAGGTAATTTTGTTTGTTCCTATATGTAACTGTATCATTATTGACATTTATTATACACGTCTGCATATTGTTAGCTGTCTCTGAACATTGTGTTTCTCTCTCTACAGGTAAGGCAGGAGCTGGGCCGGCTCTGGTAACACCAGCATGGTAAAGTATTGTTAAACTTGTGTTGAAGACATGACTGTATCATATGGCTGTAACACATGGCTGTAACACATGGCTGTAACACATGGCTGTAAACGAACTTAGGATTTGAACTTCTAGTTGGTTAGCAAAGATTCCCTTTTTGTATATTTGTAGTTAGATTTTTCTCCTTTTTTTCAAGCCTGAGTTATTATTTCCTTCCATACTTAGGAATTAGAACACAGGTTATTATCTTCTTGGGTTTAGTTATGAATTTCAGTCATTTTCCTAATTTTGTGAGGATCTATTTGATGTTATAACAAAATAAATCATCGAATTTCATATCTTCATTAATACATCACATCATTCCCTGCAATCTGTCAATTATAGAATATTGAACTTTTCATATTTAATATAACAGAGAATCCTTGATATAATGATGTTCTTCATGTTTTGACGGGGAAAAATATCCAAAACTTTTGTTGCATTCTCAGTTGGATGGAAAGTTTGACTTCTTAAATCTTACTTGTGGTCGTAGTGTTCATGCATAGTAAGATTCTACTGTGTGTGTATATATATATATATATATATATATATATATATATATATATATATATATATATATATAGAGAGAGAGAGAGAGAGAGAGAGAGAGAGAGAGAGGTACGTAGTCATGCCTGGAAGGGTAGCGTGACCAACCCTCAAGTTTCCACATTCACGCGTCCAGGCTCTGCTGACTCGCAAAGAAAACGGAGCGTTGACGAAGGTTTGTAGAAGCGGCAGATATTTGTAACGTGTTGTGGTGGTGGTGGTGTGACAGAGGTTGTGTCAGACAGGTTTTGGCTCCGTCATGCTTTTTGTATGTGACGGGTTAGATGACCTGAGGTCATTTATTACGTTATGTATCCGTGTGGCTCAGTCTGGCCCAGCACTCCTGACCTACCTTGACCCGCACGGGTGTGGCCCATGTACTGCAGACAGGACTCGTGGTCACCGGCAGCAACACAGTGCCATACTCTCACATTTAACATTAAAGTTTGAAGCTTGACATCAAACACATGAAGAATGACCCTTGTGTGTGTGTGGGAGGACATGAGCTTTGGCCAAACTGGTTCTGAGTTTGGTGTCCCTCAACCACTTGCCACTGCCATGTGTGTATAACCTTACCACTGTGTATAATCGTGACACTGGTGTAATGCTACCACTTCACAGTGTTTGATATCCCTGCCACTTTCCCCTGTAACCCGGCCACTGCTCTCTATCATGCTACCGGCTGACAGGAAAAAATGATTCATTCTTCACACCCTAGTTCCCTGAAGGCCAGTGGGTTACCCGCTATACGCACAGCAAAGCCAGTCAAATGTAATTATCATCGTCGGTCTTGGTCGGGTGGATCGCCAGCCTGGCCTTGCTGGCTGACGCTGACACTGACCTCCACAGTGGCGGGAAGACATGTTTTTCTCTATATATAGGTACTAATTTAAGCTATTTATGCGGTATGATCGAATGTGTAGTTATCATGCGTTATACACAAACTAGACGATTATAAAAGTTAAAAACAAAATCATTCAATAGAATTATGCTATGTTGTTGTGACTATATCATTATATCATTATCTTTCGTAAGACAAGTTTAACATTATTTGAAGGCAAGTAAGGGTGAGCGACCCTTGGAAGAGTAACATGACCTTATGTATTGATGGTGGGGCGACACACGTGTGACCTGATGCTCCTCCAGGTCATGTCATGGTAGTCCAGGATCGCATGGGGGTGGTACCCCTGTGCCCGAAGGTCGAACCATGGTCCGCTTCAACCGTAGACTCGACCCATTATGAAGGTCAAACACAGTCAACGCGAAGTCGAGTATGTTAACATGTGGTGTAATGGCCAGGGTGGTGGAGGGCTGGGGGGTTATGTGAGCTGGTGAAAAATATGGTAAGTGTGACCTGGAGTACTTGGTTCATGCACAGGTCACTGACCCCGTCATACACATGTTACAATTACAAGTGAGGCGTGGTCATGTCCCGTCCTGCTCAGGCATGTCATGCCGCCCAGGAATTCCTCCTTGTATATATATATATAGATAGATAGATAGATAGATAGATAGATAGATATCTGAAAAGACAAGATGCAGAACGATAAAATGTACTGTGAATAACTATAGATTCGCATACGGCCTTTGAGATGATGGTGCCGGGCCAGACGCACGATGTTGACGTACCTCAACATGGTGTTAATTAAACGTCTGCTCAGCTGATACGTTAACGTAATACGTTATATGATATACAGAAATAATGTTTACGACTGTGTTGATTTTTTGATAAAATGGATTGGAACTAATATATATATATATATATATATATATATATATATATATATATATATATATATATATATATATATATATATATATATGAAGGTGAGCAGTGGGTTGTACATGATGTTAAGAACAATATGTGGGCAAGAGTCTGCCAATATGTGAGTGTGGGTAGAGTACCTGGGGCGGGCGGGTGGAGGGTTAGAGTGTGTTGCGCGGCCACACCACCAACATGTTCCACACCTCCACCATCCCTCCTCCACACCACCACCACCACCTCAACCTCTGATCATTGTACGTGTGTGTGATGGTGGCGGATGTACTGGTTGGTGTCTCCAGGAAGGTGGAGCAACGTAGTGATAGTTTGTAACAGAAACTGGCTTGGTAGTGATAAACAAGGAGGGGAGGAAGATGTTGTACACTGTACTGTGAACATGTGAGAGTGTGAACACAGTAACCATCAGTATTTTTGAACAATTGCAACTTAAGTGAATTGAACTTTACCCGACGAAAGTGATTTTAGTTTTGAAGAATTTTTGTATATAGTTTGGTGTGCATAATTGATTATTACATTGCTGTAATTAAAAGAATAAAATACCGATGTAGAATTATGAGTGATATATAAGATTATAATTTAGACCAATGTATAGATATAGAAGTTAGTTTAAAGCATTTTGAAATAACGTGATATTTGTTGAGAGAAAACATGATGCAGGAGAAGGATTGAGTTATCATCATCAGTAAATAACAATATAGTGTTCATCAAGTGATGGTCCACCATTAGTGATGTACAGTAACATACATGACTCGCTAGACACGTTGAACATTCTGACCATTGGAAAGTACACCGTCCATTGATCTCAACCTTGAGTTGTAGGTTGGAGTGTAGCTTGGCATTTGAGAATGTTGGAGTGCGCATGGCAGGTCAACATACCATGAAGGTTAGCGAGGGAGGCTCGGGCAACTGCTGTAATGATTCTGGCTAATGTTATTATGTATGACACGACACTTGAGATAGAATTTATATTGGTAAAGGGTTTGTAATATCGCCTTTTAAGTGTGATATTCATCATTAGAGAAATGTGAAGTTTAAAGATGATATGGGAAGCATCGGTTGGAAATGTTTGGAAGGCCACACTGGGCCTAGAATGTGTTTCCGTGCTACAGGGGCATAAGTGCAAGTATGTGCTTATGGCTGGGCGCAGAGAAGAAAGAGAAGGTGTCTTAAGTTTGTGGTTATATGGCCTCTACTGGTGAGACAATGGGAGGTGGAGGACCGTAATAACAAAAGGAACGAAAAAAAAAATAAAGAAGTGGATTATTTAAGGAATGTTTGGAGGGAAGTTAACGGGTGGGCGACTCTCTCATGATGATGTGTTCGTCTCTCTCTTGTACGAGTCTCCACAACGGAAAAAACTTTGTTCGACATTTTTATTGTTATTTACCGTTTTGGTCGGCTATCTGGTCCACACTTTGGTATTGACGGCGACGGGGAAATGTGTGTATCTTGTGGCACTATACTTGTGCATCATATTACCACTAGGGTAGTGAGCATGCGTAGCTGTGAGTGGTGTGACCAGACATCTTCCATCAACATATGTGTCACATTCTCAGGTTCATGTTAATGTGATGTGTTCTGTGTTCAGCGGATGTTCAATTTGACGACTGTTCAAAAGTGTCGACCAATCACAGTACCAGACCGATTGTGTAATTGGTGGTATTGTCATTGCTCCTGGACAAGGCTGTAGTGTAATTGGTGGTACTGTTGTTAACCTTGATTGGACTGTAATCACTGGTTACTTTCACACTGTAGGTCGGTAGTTAGCGGACGATGTAATTAGTTTTAGTTCTGGAACGCTCCTCAGTTGTTGACGTGTCTTACCCGTCTTTGTATTTAGTAGAAGTTGATGTATACCATCAGTCCAAGACTTGTTTGATAAAAGTTCACACACACACACACACACACATATATATATATATATATATATATATATATATATATATAGAGAGAGAGAGAGAGAGAGAGAGAGAGAGAGAGAGAGAGAGAGAGAGAGAGAGAGAGCCCTTGCTTCCTGCCTCACAGGGGCAGTACTAGGATGATACAGTTTTCATGGCACTTGTAGCTCATGAAATATTACTGAGGCTAACCTTTACTTGGAGGAAGATGAAGCTGGCCAGGTTTAGGGGGAGATGATACTCACTCTGATTGGCTGGTCGGGTGTGGTGTTGGTGCCGTGGATGCTGCGTGATTGGTGGGTATGTGAAGTCTAGGCTTAGGAAACATGCTGATTGGCAGATGAGGATGGCTGGCTGCTTGAGTCAGTCTTCAGTTGTTCCATGATTCGTGATGACGGATGAACAGTTGATGTTAGTTAATAACGTAACTTATGATTGGTGGAAGCAGCTCACTTACAACTGGGCTGCTTATTGATTCATTGGTTGTTATAGTGACAAGTATTGTACAACTGTTGGCGTCTGGTGGTAACCCCCCTTCAGCACGGTGGTGGGGTATGATGACCTGGGTTTTGGCCTGACCCTTAAGGATCTCGTGCAAGGTCAGGTCACCACACTCAAGGGTCGTGTTGTCGTTTTCAAGATGTTCAATGAAACATTAGATTCAAGGAGATTTTCCCCACCAGAAGCAACTGTTATGCCAACAGCCAGTCACATGTTTCCCTACAGTTGAGGACGTCGTGCAACACATGTGTTGTCTCGGGTGTGAGTGAGGCATGTTCGGGGGAGGGAGGGGAAACGATCGAGAAATTAATCAGAGGTTCACAGGTGTAGGTCCTTGTTCGTCCACCTGGCCAGCCGGTCAATACGGACGAGTGGCCACAGCTG
>NC_092278.1:24905542-24940542 GCF_036320965.1 Panulirus ornatus
ACTGAGACCCACTGAGTTACGACCACCAGTGAGACCCACTGAGTTACGACCACCACTGAGACCCACTGAGTTACGACCACCAGTGAGACCCACTGAGTTACGACCACCAGTGAGACCCACTGAGTTACGACCACCAGTGAGACCCACTGAGTTACGACTACCAGTGAGACCCACTGAGTTACGACCACCAGTGAGACCCACTGAGTTACGACCACCAGTGAGACCCACTGAGTTACGACCACCAGTGTGACCCACTGAGTTACGACCACCAGTGAGACCCACTGAGTTACGACCACCACTGAGACCCACTGAGTTACGACCACCAGTGTGACCCACTGAGTTACGACCACCAGTGAGACCCACTGAGTTACGACCACCACTGAGACCCACTGAGTTACGACCACCAGTGTGACCCACTGAGTTACGACAGCTCGTAAGAAAGTGATGACACTTGAGTGTAGCAGCGGAGCTACGTACATGTGTGTATATGATAAATAAATAAATAGATAAAGTGGTTAGTAAATATGGAGAAGCAGTTGATGATAAAGATATAATAACAAATATGGAAAGTATGAAGATATTATATAAAGTTAATATTTGACGTAAAGAGAAATATATTTCATTATGAGCCAGATATTGATACATGGGAGGTAGAGCAGAAGAATTGACAAATGAAGCGAAAACACAGATGTTGCCAGTTATATTTCATTGTATTAAATTAAATTTTGGATGAAATTTAAAAATACGGATTAATATTCTGAGTTAATGCACTCTTGGAAATGTTCAAACATAATGTAGGAAATGTTCAGACTTACTGCACCGAGGGAAATGTTCAGAAAGATAATTCACTATTGGAAATCAGAAAAAATAACTTGCAATATAACAGAATGAAGAAAGAATAGTATGTGTTGTGATGTTACCCAAACCATGAATTGCTGTCGTTCATATTGTCAAGTATAATCGTTTTGTGACGCTATTTTTAGCTGTATCTCTGCTGGTGAGTGTGATGGCTGGCTGGACGCTACGGTGATATGTCACGTATTTTACAGGAAGGACAGACAACCATGTTAGTGATGGACAGAAGTTAAATAGAATTAATTGAATTACATAAAATATCGGTTTTCATTAAAAGCTAATACTGCGGTTTGTGTATGACTCGTACAGATAACTAAACAGTTATATGTGGTATGTGTAAGTCTGTATAAAACCCAGTTTCATGAACATATGAGATTGTTGACCAACATGATGTTGTGAAACACAAGACTTTCTCCATACGAGACAGTCTGGCTCCGGGTCACCCTACACATGACTGAAATTCCACTCGGAAGACATTTGAGAAGTTGTACACACACACAAAGAAGCCTTGGAGGGCAGTGTGAGGCAGCCCAGGAGCGCACACTGTAAAGCAACTGCGCAAGTGTGCATGAAGGGAAGTGGACGTCAATGCGCATGCGCATCATGGGATTCGATCCGCGCTACCTTTTCTGTAAGTGTTGCCCTAACCATCTGGTTGGCTTCCCTGTGTACCTTGTTTGATGTTATATTTAGCATGTTCCTCACGTTCTCCACTGTACACCTCCTGCACTTCCAGTCATATATATATATATATATATATATATATATATATATATATATATATATATATATATATATATTTTTTTTTTTTTTTTTTTTTTTTTTTTTTTTATACTTTGTCGCTGTCTCCCGCGTTTGCGAGGTAGCGCAAGGAAACAGACGAAAGAAATGGCCCAACCCCCCCCCCCCATACACATGTACATACACACGTCCACACACGCAAATATACATACCTACACAGCTTTCCATGGTTTACCCCGGACGCTTCACATGCCTTGATTCAATCCACTGACAGCACGTCAACCCCTGTATACCACATGACTCCAATTCACTCTATTCCTTGCCCTCCTTTCACCCTCCTGCATGTTCAGGCCCCGATCACACAAAATCTTTTTCACTCCATCTTTCCACCTCCAATTTGGTCTCCCTCTTCTCCTCGTTCCCTCCACCTCCGACACATATATCCTCTTGGTCAATCTCTCCTCACTCATTCTCTCCATGTGCCCAAACCATTTCAAAACACCCTCTTCTGCTCTCTCAACCACGCTCTTTTTATTTCCACACATCTCTCTTACCCTTACGTTACTTACTCGATCAAACCACCTCACACCACACATTGTCCTCAAACATCTCATTTCCAGCACATCCATCCTCCTGCGCACATCTCTATCCATAGCCCACGCCTCGCAACCATACAACATTGTTGGAACCACTATTCCCTCAAACATACCCATTTTTGCTTTCCGAGATAATGTTCTCGACTTCCACACATTTTTCAAGGCTCCCAAAATTTTCGCCCCCTCCCCCACCCTATGATCCACTTCCGCTTCCATGGTTCCATCCGCTGACAGATCCACTCCCAGATATCTAAAACACTTCACTTCCTCCAGTTTTTCCCCATTCAAACTCACCTCCCAATTGACTTGACCCTCACCCCTACTGTACCTAATAACCTTGCTCTTATTCACATTTACTCTCAACTTTCTTCTTCCACACACTTTACCAAACTCAGTCACCAGCTTCTGCAGTTTCTCACATGAATCAGCCACCAGCGCTGTATCATCAGCGAACAACAACTGACTCACTTCCCAAGCTCTCTCATCCCCAACATACTTCATACTTGCCCCTCTTTCCAGGACTCTTGCATTTACCTCCCTTACAACCCCATCCATAAACAAATTAAACAACCATGGAGACATCACACACCCCTGCCGCAAACCTACATTCACTGAGAACCAATCACTTTCCTCTCTTCCTACACGTACACATGCCTTACATCCTCGATAAAAACTTTTCACTGCTTCTAACAACTTGCCTCCAACACCATATATTCTTAATACCTTCCACAGAGCATCTCTATCAACTCTATCATATGCCTTCTCCAGATCCATAAATGCTACATACAAATCCATTTGCTTTTCTAAGTATTTCTCACATACATTCTTCAAAGCAAACACCTGATCCACACATCCTCTACCACTTCTGAAACCGCACTGCTCTTCCCCAATCTGATGCTCTGTACATGCCTTCACCCTCTCAATCAATACCCTCCCATATAATTTACCAGGAATACTCAACAAACTTATACCTCTGTAATTTGAGCACTCACTCTTATCCCCTTTGCCTTTGTACAATGGCACTATGCACGCATTCCGCCAATCCTCAGGCACCTCACCATGAGTCATACATACATTAAATAACCTTACCAACCAGTCAACAATACAGTCACCCCCTTTTTTAATAAATTCCACTGCAATACCATCCAAACCTGCTGCCTTGCCGGCTTTCATCTTCCGCAAAGCTTTTACTACCTCTTCTCTGTTTACCAAATCATTTTCCCTAACCGTCTCACTTTGCACACCACCTCGACCAAAACACCCTATATCTGCCACTCTGTCATCAGACACATTCAACAAACCTTCAAAATACTCATTCCATCTCCTTCTCACATCACCGCTACTTGTTATCACCTCCCCATTTACGCCCTTCACTGAAGTTCCTATTTGCTCCCTTGTCTTACGCACCCTATTTACCTCCTTCCAGAACATCTTTTTATTCTCCCTAAAATTTACTGATAGTCTCTCACCCCAACTCTCATTTGCCCTTTTTTTCACCTCTTGCACCTTTCTCTTGACCTCCTGTCTCTTTCTTTTATACTTCTCCCACTCAATTATATATATATATATATTATATATATATATATGATTACATGTTTTGGTCTGCCATTGTCGCCAAACATTTTGATTGGCCAGTGTATCATAAAGTTTTGGTGTTGAGATGTTTTTCTCGTGTTCATCTCGTGGATGATGATATATTGAGAGAGGAATCATGTATACATTTCATGCCATACATGTCTGGAGAGCTTTCATGTATAATGAAGTATAAGGTCAAGTCAGCAGTTGTATAATTCATTTTACTTTCGATTTTGTATGTTAGTATTATTGTATCATTATGAGTGCGTTCATTCTTAACCTCATTGTATTGTTTACATTAGTTAGGCATATCTTGAACACTTCTAAAATATCTTAACGAGAAGGTCAACTGTTTGTTGCTCTTAGCAAGTTAAGAAATGTTGCTTCTGACCTTGACCTCGGGAGGGTCAGGGCTAAGACCAGGTCGTCATCCTGGTGTAGGGTCGTGCCCTCCTGGTCCGGGATGTTTGTAGGTCTGTGGTTGTGCATGACAGTAGTAGGTGTGTGGTCGTGCATGGCAGCAGTAGGTGTGTGGTCTTGCATGACGTGAAGGTAAACTATATTACTTTATCTATATCATCAACTGTAGCTTCGCGAAACATTGTACCGAAGTTGACAAGAAAGCAAATTGGATGTTAAGATTTATTAACAGAAACATTTCATTCAGAAGCAAGGCTGTGATACTGCCTGTAGAGTTGAGTTTAGTTAGACCCCACCTCCAATATGTAGTGAGACCCCACCCACCTCCAATATGCAGTTAGACCCCACCCACCTCCAATATGTAGTTAGACCCCACCCACCTCCAATATGTAGTTAGACCCCACCCACCTCCAATATGTAGTTAGACCCCACCCACCTCCAATATGTAGTTAGACCCCACCCACCTCCAATATATAATTAAGTGAGCAATATTTGTATTATTCTTCAATAACAGGAATGACAAACACCGCGTGGGAAGTCGAGAGGCTGCAGCTTAAGTTTATCATAATTTGTCTTTACTACGCAAGTGAAGATATACACGTTGTTGTTGTTGATGACTCTCATGTAAACATTTCCTTCAAGCTTACTGATCCTGCAAGCTGTGTGTCAGTCTGTTTACCATCGCGGGGGAGAGGTGGGGGGCTGTGTCCTGCTGTGTTCGTGTAGCTCCGCTGTTACAGGGATTGTATCATGGTATTATAGTGTTAAGCCCAGACCCTCCACGCTCGGACCTTGGGTCTCTCTCTCTCTCTCTCTCTCTCTCTCTCTCTCTCTCTCTCTCTCTCTCTCTCTCTCTCTCTCTCTCTCTCTCTCTCTCTCTCTCTCTCTCTCCCTGCATCAGGTCTCAGGTAAGCCGAGAGTTGTCTGGCCTCCCCTACTTATGTCTTAATACCGGATCAAGTTGCCAGGCGAACCCTTGTGTCTGGTGACAGTCTTTAGGAGTCTGAGAAGAAGACGCTGCCAGACTCTCTCTCTCTCTCTCTCTCTCTCTCTCTCTCTCTCTCTCTCTCTCTCTCTCTCTCTCGTGTGACCAGAAACGAGACGATAGTTCGTGACAGCCAATTAGCACCTCCGTTCAGGTGAAGCTGAGCCGGAACCAATCAGCGACCTCGCTACCCCTGGGCGATACAACCAGTTTAGCTGAAGCGTTTGAAATTCTGTGGCGCGAGGATTTCTTCAGGACGTATTGGCCATTAGCGAAGTCCCAGAGAGTTGGGAGCTGTTCCGGGATCTTTAGCCTCTCCAATTCCCACAAAATCCCTCCTTCTTCCTGTAAATATAGAGTGAACCTCCCGTTAACGCAGCGTGAATATGAAACGAAATAATGACCCGAGATTGGAGGGTAGACTTAGTAATTGGTTCCCGTTAATCCCGCCTTCTGCCTGTGGCGCTTCTGTCGCTCGTTCGGTATTATGTGATCGAGAACTGAAACTACAGTTTATTTATGTTCAACAAGGAGCACTGGAAATATAACAGTCAGTTGATATACCACAAAGAGACGTAGCTAGGACTCCATTTGGTAAACATGTGATTGTCCAAGACATGTTTTGGACAATCACATGTTTACCAAATGGCGTCCTAGCTTCGTCTCTTCGATGTATATCAACTGACTGTTATATTCCTCTCTTGTGTCTCCCCTGATGATGTGATTATTACACGAAAGTGCACCTGGGAACTTTTCGTGTTTCATTTTCCCCGTGGACTCATAGGAATATCTTGATCACGCGCAAAATTGTGATCCTTTACAATATATATATATATATATATATATATATATATATATATATATATATATATATATATATATATATATATATATATATATATCCCTGGGGATAGGGGATTAAGAATACTTCCCACGTATTCCCTGCGTGTCGTAGAAGGCGACTAAAAGGGGAGGGAGCGGGGGGCTGGAAATCCTCCCCTCTTGTTTTTTTTTTTTTTTTTTTTCCAAAGAAGGAATAGAGGGGGCCAGGTGAGGATATTCCAAAAAAGGCCCAGTCCTCTGTTCTTAACGCTACCTCGCTTACGCGGGAAATGGCGAATAGTTTAAAAGAAAGAAAAGATATATATATATATATATATATATATATATATATATATATATATATATATATATATATATATATTGAATATATAATTTCATTATCTTGTTTGGAGGTGTAGTGCAATTTAATCAAATGGATGTAGGCTTGATATGAATCATTGCAGGAGAGAGAGAGAGAGAGAGAGAGAGAGAGAGAGAGAGAGACGTATTCTTCCATAAAGTAGAGTAAGAGAGTGAGTGAGAGTAACACAAACGAAACAACAAAAAGAACGATAAACTTTAGTCTCACTGTTAACCCACCTTCAGTGTTACCAGCGGGTGACCCTCATCTGTTGTGAAGATCAAAGCTTACATTTGTAATGAACGTAACACATACATCAGTACTACTGTGAAGATCAAATCTTACATTTGTAATGATGAACAGAACTCAAAATGTGTTTTTTTTTTTTCATTAGTGTATACCTCGTGCTGTATAGTTGTGTATACCTCGATCTGTATAGTTGTGTATAGTATACCTCGTGCTGTATAAATTATAATTCTTGTATTTCGGAGTTGTGCAGGTCTGGCTACAGTGTGTGACCAGGGATGGTCAAGTGAACATTGATCTTGGATCATTTGTTACATCAACGTTTCCCAGGGGCGGCTGGGTATGTTCCCACGCCCCCACAACCTTCCATTGTGTTAGGTGAAGGTGGAGGAGGGACGGAGGTTATGTCTGAGCGGGGAAGAAAATAACTGGGATGAAGAGCAATAGAGATAGAAGAAATATAAGGAGAGATGGTGATGGAATATTACCATTATTCTTACGTATTTACGTTTTCTCTTCATGAGATGCCATGATGGTAGAAGAGACATATGTCACGGCTGAAAGTCGTGTTTGTATGGAGAGTTTGAGAGCCGGTAATAGTAAGCATTGGTCGTCCTAGTTATACCAGTAGTTTTATTACTATTAATGTATAGCAACGGTATAACCCGAGCCTTCACATGCTTCAAGACGAGGCTACGTCAGTGTACAGTTAATATTATTATTAATATTATTAAGGTTTACACTTTGACAGAAAAGCCAGAGTTTATGAAGCCTCTCTTATTATTCACGTGATATGAAAAAAGGGGAATCGTGTCATTAAACAGGTAGCGGGTGTATGTATGTATGTATATGTATGTATATGTATGTATGTATGTATATGTATGTATGTATGTATGTATGTATGTATATACACGTATGGCCAGCATCGTGCTGATCCCCAGCTGATGAAGACAGATTACCTTGTTGATTGTAGATCACATAACGACTTGCGTACGTGGCATGTTGACTGCAGTGTTGTTGGTGAGGCTTGTGGACGTGAGGGGTTGTGTTTGCAGTGGATCATCAAGTGTATGTTGTTACTGTAGTAGAACATGTCATAACGGTATTAGTGAAGTAATATTATTGCTCCTCGTAGCGAACGTAAGTCATGGAATCTGAGATTTGTTACTGAATGAGGTGCAGCAATCTGTCCTGTAACTGTACAAGATGATATTGACTTTCTCTTATATTTGGTCTGACCGACCGACTTGTCACAGCAGGTATACCGTTGGTCCGTTCAACATCACTTTGTTTACATTGTCAAAGAGTGAAGATGGCTCATGACGTCGTAATGAAACGCGATTTGCGCACGCTCACTGAACTTTAGGATTATAACAAGAAAATATGTAATTCAAGGATAACCTGACAACTTCTCTGTTAACCCACCATTTAGAATTATTACAATAGAGGTAGTTTTGATGGGAACCAAAAATTAGGATGTGCACAGCCAAAAACTAGATGGTTCCATCTGGTAAGGTAAATCAGAACAGATTTGATGATGGTTTACCTCAGTATTGAGGGGGACTGCCATTATTTGTAGGTAATGGAGGGTTTTAACAGACTCCCTGAAGTATGGCTAAGAGTCTGGCTCAGAGCCAAGTTTCCCGGCGGCTTATGTAAGGATGGAAGGCGGGTGTGTACTGTACCCTACCCTACTGTGTAAGGTGATCTTTATAATAACCCGGTGCGGCGGCTCGACCCACAACCCTGAACACAACTAAAAAATTTACAGAAGGGGAATCTCTCTCTCTCTCTCTCTCTCTCTCTCTCTCTGGATGATAGGGAATATATATCTAAGAGAAGTACACCACCTCACACATCTATTCAAAGTTAAGGGAATTTTATAAACGACAAAACCAAACTCTCACACATAGTGTCATGTGTTGTCAGTATATCATGGGATCAAACTCGCACAAATAGCATTGGTTATATCTGAACCTGGAACATAAGCCTTCCGAATTCAAACTCTGAATTGTTACAAAATGATAATCGTCGGTAGTAGTATTTGTAGTAGTAGTAGTAGTAATGATTTTAGCAATACTTGTAAAAATGATAGTCCACATGGTAGTAGCAGCATTATCGTAAAAGTTATGATAAAGATAATATCTTACTTAATCAAGGAAGAGCAGAGGCAGCATTAGAAGAAGTTCACTATAGAGGTAACTGTAGTAACGATTTGTGGTGGTGTATGTTCAGGTGGTAACTGTGGTAACGGTGTGTGGTGGTGTGTGTATGTTCAGGTGGTAACTGTAGTAACGGTGTGTGGTGGTGTGTGTATGTCAGGTGGTAACTGTAGTAACGGTGTGTGGTGGTGTGTGTATGTTCAGGTGGTAACTGAGTGAAGACAGGTGTGGTAGCATCTGTCTGACCCCACAGCTGACCAGGGAAGGTCACTGACCCTCGAAACCTGCTTCATACACACGCATACATGCCTAGGTATGACGATACATACTCACAAACACATGTTATTATTATTATTATTATTATTATTATTATTATTATTATTATTATTATTATTATTATACAACTGTAAGACCTCTTTTATGGGAGTCCTGCAGCTTGGAGGCTGGAGTTGTGGTAGGAGGAGGGGGATGATGGCAACATGACAGCAACAACCTGCTTGTGAATCTTGTTCTTTTTCCGCTCAGACACTGAGGGACTCGACCCTGCCAGGTGGCCACGACCCTGCCAGGTGGCCACGGCAGTTTGGCAACATACACACAAACAGTACACAGACGTATATCATTACGTACATACACTTGTTAGATACGCACATATACCTACACAGAGACCACTCCCTCCACAAACGAAGAGAGAGAGAGAGAGAGAGAGAGAGAGAGAGAGAGAGAGAGAGAGAGAGAGAGAGAGGTGGTCGTGTGGAGCCCCAGTGTGCATTATTTAACAGCTCTACTGCCATCATCCACCAGACCAGCGGCATCCTCTCTCACTACCACCACACCACAACCACCACCACACTGAGATGACACATTACCACAACCACCACCACACTGAGATGACACACCACCACAACCACCACCACAGTGGTGACACCACACTGACACACCACTGCCACCACCACCACACTGAGGTGACACCACACTGACACACCACTACCACCACCACCACCACCACACTGACACCATTACCACCACCACCACACTGACACCATTACCACCACCACCATACTGACACCATTACCACCACCACCACACTGACACCACTACCACCACCACCATACTGACACCATTACCACCACCACCACACTGACGCACCACTACCACCACCACCACACTGACACCATTACCACCACCACCACACTGACGCACCACTACCACCACCACCACACTGACACCATTACCACCACCACCACACTGACACCATTACCACCACCACCATACTGACACCATTACCACCACCACCACACTGACACACCACTACCACCACCACCACCACACTGACACCATTACCACCACCACCATACTGACACCATTACCACCACCACCACACTGACACACCACTACCACCACCACCACCACACTGACACCATTACCACCACCACCATACTGACACCATTACCACCACCACCATACTGACACCATTACCACCACCACCACACTTGACACACCACTACCACCACCACCACCATACTGACACCATTACCACCACCACCATACTGACACCATTACCACCACCACCACACTGACGCACCACTACCACCACCACCACACTGACACCATTACCACCACCACCACACTTGACACACCACTACCACCACCACCATACTGACACCATTACCACCACCACCACACTGACGCACCACTACCACCACCACCACACTGACACCATTACCACCACCACCACACTGACGCACCACTACCACCACCACCATACTGACACCATTACCACCACCACCACACTGACGCACCACTACCACCACCACCACAATGAGGTGACACACCACGTGACCTGATACACCACCATTACCACACCAAGTGACTTGACGCACTGTTACCACACACACCAGGTAACTTGACAAGTGGAAAGTCAACTAGTTTACTGTATGTTGTGTAAGGTGGTGTCTTGTTTAATATTGACTCTCTCTCTCTCTCTCTCTCTCTCTCTCTCTCTCTCTCTCTCTCTCTCTCTCTCTCTCTCTCTCTCTGGTTGGTCAAACCCCGGGGGTCAGGTCATGATCCTCTTTCTTAAAGACATCGAGGTTTGGAGTTTACCAGCCACCCAAGCTTTAGCACTGTCTCATTCCTTCCTTTATTATTGATGTGATGTTCGTTGCACTAATGTTGCATGACGGACAGAACCTGGGGTATATGTGTGTGTTTGTTATACTGAAGCACGAGGGATTAGTTTGATTATAATCCAATCATGATTAGTTTGATTATATTCTAATCTTGATTGTCATCATGATTAATTTGATTGTATCCTAATCTTGATTGTTATTGGTATTTGAAAATGATTCGCCGGTCTGACCTTGTAAACTACTGTAAACCCTACTGCTTATGTAAGCAGTAGGGTTTACAGTATTTTACTCCTCATTTGAACATAGTAATTACCTGTGATGTCACATACACATATTTATTGTATGAGGACTAATGATTATGTTATCTTGGGAAGTAAGTAACAGAAAACATCACATGTGTCATCTTGTGTTAGTTTTAGGGTTTGGTTTGTACATCCTGTTTGGGATCTTCTCTCTAATTATTTTTGACGCGATTGCGTCTATATCCACAGTCATTGTTAAACTTGATCGTTGAAGACTGTTATAATAGTGGAATAAGTGAAACTGTCATCTTTACTACAACTTTTAAGGATGATATTGAAAAGTAATTATTGTATATCTTTTGTCTCATGTACATAGCTATAGACAGTTATGTACATAGCTATAGACAGTTGTGTACATAGCTATAGACAGTTGTGAACATAGCTATAGACAGTTGTGTACATAGCTATAGACAGACTGCCTGTCTGTCTCAGCAGAACATCCACACTTTCCTCTTACCTAAGCTGTCGTGGTAGGCCTCAGCTGACCCAGTTTAACCTGCTAGTGTTCTGCTTCCACTTCCTACTTGTTCATTCTTTCTGGAACTCGTTATTTTCAATGTTTTCCCTAGTGTTTTATCCTCTTTTCCTATAGATTTTGTCTTTATTAATTATTTTGTCTCTGAAGTTTCTTTCCATTTTATTCGTTCTTGAAAACTTTGTTTACAGTCTTCCATTTATTTTGTAATGTTTCATATTCTTTGTACAAATTATTTGATTGTGATTAGTTTTGCATCCTGTATTATTGTTTAAGTCTTGCCTGAATATCCATGTGTCCTTTTCGTTTCCTTTTGTTATTTTTAATTTCTTGGTTTGAAATACCATGATGTGCTTCATGATATGATCCTCTGCTTTGTGACGTGTTGTTATGTATAAATTGTGATCAAGTGTCTCCTGTCATCAGGTAACAAGAAGATGGAGTACAAGGCACGTCAGTGGCATGAGAAGTGTTTCTGCTGCTGCGTGTGCAAGACTCCTATTGGCACCAAGAGCTTCATCCCTCGGGACCAGGAGATCTACTGCGCTTCTTGTTACGAGGAGAAGTTTGCCACTCGCTGTGTCAAGTGTAACAAGGTAATGAGATGGACCCCCTGTTGTGTGATGTTTTTATCATACTCATTAATACCAATAATTATGATACCACCAGAAGGGAAGCAATAATACTACAGTGATTGTTTTCATATTCTCAAACTAACAAGATTATCAGTCGTTGATGTTTTGGTTAGGGAGAGAGAGAGAGAGAGAGAGAGAGAGAGAGATGTGGCATTTTCGAGCTTTATCAGAACGCTGGTGACATGAATGGATAATTAATGGAACGAAACATTGACTGAGAATTCATAAAGAGAAAAGGAACCAGAAAATCTTTAACGACAATTATAACTGAACTGCATATTGTTGATTGACTATTCTTACAGCTTTAGGGTTAATATGCTTGCTACTCACCATTTCCTTGTAATGCCACTGGATCATTCATTCCTTTCAGAACTACTCTATAAACAAACAACGTCCCTCAAGTAAAAATTAAAACTCACTTTCTTCAGAATTTGATATCCTATGCTCACGTCTTCCCCCCCCCCCCCCCTCCCTCTCCCTCCTACACAAAAATTAAAAAACACATACATGCTGCAATGACCTGATAAGCACTAAACGAATGCCTTGTCAAACCATTCTTCCACGTCATTCCAACAAACAGTATACCCATCTGAAATCACAAATCCAAGACATGTATGCGTTAGCCTTTCCCATCTGAATATTGGACTCCACCCATCTCTCCAGCATTCTACACATAAGTTTATCATATCACAAAACCCCCTCCTGCTCAAAATGTGACTTCCACACTGAAGGCACAGACCACTTACTCCTCCTCACCAGTCCAATATTTACCCCTTAAAGATACACATGCCTCACCTCATGTTTTGACTTGTGGTCCTGCTTGGTGGATGTGGCAAGTAACTGCAGGATTTCAGTAGAAGGGAATCTTGGAACAGGAGGGTTCAGGGAAAGGGTTTTATATACAGTATCCACTATTTCATATGAGCTAATTTCCTGTCCCTAGGCAATTCCATCTCATATGTTAGTAATGCCATCAATCAAGTTAGCAGTAAGATATACAATAACAGAGGAACCAGTGTAACCCAAACTTCTCCCCACAACTTGCACACCTCATAATAGCTAAAGGAACATGCCATAGTTCTTAATGAGTCTGTGAAACAAATCCATACCTTAAACAACAACAACTACTTAATCCTTAAAAAGCAAATGGGAGACTGGCACTACTTTCTCAGCACTGTGATCCACAAAACAAACAGCAACTAACTTTGGTGAATAATGAGAAAAATCCACGTCTTCCACAACACCCCAGCCCTTACATATAAGCTCTTCTAACCCAAAACATCTTTCCTGCTAAAGAACAAAGAGACATTCCTAAAACACTACTCAAAAATCAGTTACAAACCAATTACATCTCTATACAGGACATCTATGAAAAACTACGCATATGCCACCATGACACACGTTTGTCAACCCTTTCATCATTCCCACTGTTGTTCGCAACTTCATTAAATCCTTTGGGAATTCCCCTTCAGAAGGCCATGACAACATATCAGATTTCCAGATGAAAAACTTCAGCCCATTTGTAATCCAAACTCTTGTAGATATCTTCTACCACACCTGATTGCTCAGCAAAATCTCAGATGTCCATAAACTTGACATCAAAGTAGCTGTCCTGGAACCTTCATACCACCCTTCCTCTTATCATCCTGTATCATTGCTGTCATCAGTATCCAAGCTTTTGGAGAGACTAGTTCATACAACAGATTCACTCGAAACATTCCACTATCATCCTCAGGGCATGATTACAGGGTAAGTCACTCTGTTACCACATGACACAGACACCTAATACAGCACATCCTGGATGGCTTCAGCCTGTTAGAACCCCATCTGTCATGTGGTATTAGTTGTAATAGATATCAGAACCTTCAAGTCCATCCCCAATCACATCCTCACACAGAAAAATACTTGGACATTATCTTATGCGAAAAATAACATGAAATGGCTAGCCAGCTTCTTTGCTGGCTATCGAGCCAGGGTCATTAACAGAGACTTTGCCTCTAGAAACTTCAAGCTCTGCAGAGGAATCCCTTAGAGAACACTGCTTTCTATATTATTCTTCAGTCTCTTCATACATGACCTCCCATCACCTGATCCAGACCACAGTGTTACAGTCTTTTCATATACAATTGAAATACTTTTCACACTATAACACTAAAACACTATTCAAGCAACAACAGACTTGTAGCCTATGTCACAATTAGAACATTGCTTGATTTTCTTTGCAAGCAATTTAACTTCCTCTTTCCCCACTCACTATTCTTTCTCATATGTCCACACCCTAGTTACTCACTGACACATCAAAACACTTCTCTAAATACCTTTTATTCTCCTTGTTTCACATGTCCTTACCATGTGCCACTCTTCACTCAACCTTTCATAGTATATCTCCACACAGGTCACTTCAAGTTCATGCATTTCTACAGCTTCTTTCACATGTATGTAATTTCATCCTTCCCTAAACATACCACAGACTTTCACTCTTTCCTTCACCAAGAAATGATCAGATAGTCCACTTATCATCCCTGCCCGTGCTTTTAAATCCAACCCTTCACTTGACTGACAGTTAGTTTATAATCCAATAATGCCTAGTTTTATGAACCCTACTCACTGACATATAAATGATTTTTTTTTCTAAATCACTGTTCCTGTTGCAGCAAACAATTCTACAGGCTTTTCCTTTTAGATGTGTGACAGGGATCCCTTGCCCTATCAGATATCACATCACCTACCCTTGCATTCAAGTTGCCTTACTCTAATACATAGTCCCTTGCTTCAAAACTGCCAAAACACTTACTTAACTTCTTTAACAAACCACTTACTTCCTCACTCATCTCGCTACTAGTTACTTAAGCTCGAACAATCCCTCACCTCTCATAGCTTATTTTCTTTCAAACCCACATTAGTCATGAACTCACTTGCACTCTTTAACATTCCCAGAGTACATGCTTCATCAGAAAAGCCATCCAATTTTGTTCTTTTCCTCTCTATAACTCCCCACTTAATCTCTCAGCATTCTACACCCTTCAAGCTTGTTTTTTTCAGAGTCAGAACACTCAGGTTTCTGTCATCATCCCACTGTAGCTCTCCCTTCTTTTTACCATGGTTGCTACTGTACACATTTGGACGCCTCAGCCTAAGCCTTCAAAGATAAATCCTCACTATCCTCTTCTTTCTGGTCTTGTGTTTGGAAAGTGATAATACATAAAGGGTGGATCTCTGGCCTTCTACTCCTGCCCATTAGTCACCTCCTGTGAAATGAAAGATGTGCATTGGTGGTAATCACACACACACACACACACCATCATAATAGTCAAGTTCATTGTGTTGCACCTGAAGATCTGCTTGCATTGTCATGTTTGTAGTGCCACTGACCAACACATATGGGTGAGGAACTCAAGTTATCTAGGTAAAGGGAAATAAAGTGGTTTATACCCCATATATGGATTGGTTTTCCTTCATATTTAAAGCGGTAATGCTATCAGTCACCAATCAAACACAAACACTTTTTAAGTCCCCCTCAAAATCTTGGGCAGTTTCAGCTGAAAGTTTATGCTACTTCTGTATCTGATGTATTGGTTTACTTTTTTAGGCAAGTATCCTGGCTTGCTTAGGAAAATTATATGAAAAATATGACGCTGCCATTCTTTGGCTTGGGTAACAGGAGATCTTGTAATTTTTTTTTTTTTTTTTTTTTTTTTTTTTATACCTCGTCGCTGTCTCCCGCGGTTGCGAGGTAGCGCAAGGAAACAGACGAAAGAAATGGCCCAACCCCCCCATACACATGTACATACACACGTCCACACACGCAAATATACATACCTACACAGCTTTCCATGGTTTACCCCGGACGCTTCACATGCCTTGATTCAATCCACTGACAGCACGTCAACCCCTGTATACCACATCGCTCCAATTCACTCTATTCCTTGCCCTCCTTTCACCCTCCTGCATGTTCAGGCCCCGATCACACAAAATCCTTTTCACTCCATCTTTCCACCTCCAATTTGGTCTCCCTCTTCTCCTCGTTCCCTCCACCTCCGACACATATATCCTCTTGGTCAATCTTTCCTCACTCATTCTCTCCATGTGCCCAAACCATTTCAAAACACCCTCTTCTGCTCTCTCAACCACGCTCTTTTTATTTCCACACATCTCTCTTACCCTTACGTTACTTACTCGATCAAACCACCTCACACCACATATTGTCCTCAAACATCTCATTTCCAGCACATCCATCCTCCTGCGCACAACTCTATCCATAGCCCATGCCTCGCAACCATACAACATTGTTGGAACCACTATTTATTGTGGGTAAAAAAAGTCATCAACCATTGATCATGTAGTTGCACATATTTTAGGATCTTTATACTATTGTATTTTGTACTTCCTTAAGATTTATAGTCTGGAACAAAGTCTGAACAAGGCAGTGAAGCTAAAGTACTTTCATCTTATATGTGTGGCTTGGAAAGTCTCTTAACCTAAGGATATTTTCTATTCTCTCTCCCACTACTCTTTTAAGTTTTTCTGTCTTTTATACCTTCTATCTATCTTTGTCTCTTTATACGTTCATTTCATCTTTTATACTTTTCTCCTATTATGTCACTCTTCTGCCTCTACTCTTGTGATCATTGCCATTAACCTATAGTTTCTTGCAGATTATCACCTCTGGTGGTGTGACTTACAAGAACGACCCATGGCATCGAGAATGCTTCACGTGCACCAACTGCAACACTTCCCTGGCCGGGCAGCGCTTTACCTCCAGGGACGACAAGCCTTACTGCGCAGATTGCTTTGGTGAGCTGTTTGCGAAACGCTGCACTGCCTGCTCCAAGCCTATCACTGGTAAGTTCCCGACAAAATTTTTATGTCAAGAATGTAATTTGATTTTCTGTACTCTGGTTTCTTAGTCTAGAAAAAACAACTACATACTCATTACCTATATTTTAATGCAAATTAGAGGTTTTATTGTAAAACAGAATATCTAGAGAGAACTTGGAAATTTTAATATTTTGGATGTATGATACAAAGGATGAGTAAGCAAGAAACCTATGGTGATATGTAATTGTAGTAACTGTGATGTATTCTGTAATGAAAATTGTCAGGGGATTATGGGAACACTGCATCAGCCCTCTTCTTCTGTCATGCAGTTCATGCTTGTTACATTCTACTTTTTTTAGTTTAATTAACTTGAAATTTTTTTTAATCCCCTGGAGGAACAGTCACATTATTCATGTACCCCATGGAGTTTGAATTATCTGGTTTTTATTCAATTAGGTTAAAAACAAATGTTACCATCATTTATTTGGCTACTGTCTCAGTGTTTTGATGTACCAAGTATAAGTGGATTGCATATTTTTCAAATTTTCCATCATAATTACTCTTGATCTTACTGTAGCCATTAGCACTTTACCAAGCATCCCTGTGTTAGGGACAAAAGTTGAGTTGAAGTAATGTTATTGTACAGCATTAGCTAATAAACAGATTTTTGATTAATCAGATGTTTTCAGATTTAATTTTCAAAACTCTGAATGATGATTCTATTAAAGAAAATTTATCAGTTACTTATTTTCATGCCTGGAGTAAAAGATAATGGATGAAAAGTGTTAGAATATTTATTTTTCTGTTCATTCACCTACCCGTCAATAACCAACACTTCAACATCTCAGTTAGTGTCCAAAAGCCAAAAGTGTACTTATATGTTTGCATGCTTTTTTTGTTTGTTTGTTTTTTTGCATGAACATGTGCCTGTCATCAATCTGTTTGCCTGTTGGTCAAAAGCTTTAAGCTAAGTGTACATAATTATATGTGGTTGGAGCTTGAAAGAATTCATTATACCCTTCATCGGTGGTCAAAGACACTTCAACCAAAATTGATGTGCTGATCATCTGTTTGTCCTATCATTGGTCAGGAGTATCAAGCTGAAACCTCTTAGTTTGTGTGCGTACTTGCAGCCATATTAAAAGCTTAGAGATAAACCCATTAAATTCATCTGGTTTTGTTAAGTTTTTGTTCTAGTACACATTTTGATAACCCTGTATGCAGTTTCAGTCTTCATATAAACATACATGCTTTTGTCAAGTTTTTCTCTTTATTCTATTTTATGTTAACTGTATCTGTAATCCATGTGCTACCAGAGGCACAAAAATTATAGATTTAAAAGAAAGAAAAAGACATACAGAAGGGTGAGAGGCGTGCAAGGAATAGAGTAAATTGGAATGATGTGGTATACTGGGGTCAACATGCTGTCAATGGACTGAACCAGGGCATGTAAAACATCTTGGGTAAACCATGGAAAGGTCTGTGGGGCCTGGATGTGGATAGGGAACTGTGGTTTTGGTGCATTACACATGGCAGCTAGAGACTGTGCGTTATGATTGTGGCTTTTTTTTATAAATATATATACACATGTGCATATTCATACTTGCTTGTCTTCATCCATTGCTATCACTACCCTGCCCCAGAGGAAACAGCATTGCTACTCCCTACTTCAGCAAGGTAGCACCAGGAAAACGGACAGGAAAAGCCACATTTGTTCACACTCAGTCTCTAGCTGTCATGTGTAATGCACCAAAACCACAACTTCCTATCCACATCCAGGCCCCACAAACCTTTCCATGGTTTACCCCAGACACATTCAAGACCCAAAACTCACATCCAGAAAACATACCCATCTTCCTCCACCCACTTCTTAATGTACCCAGGACTTAAACCTTCTCACCACCTCATGACATACTTCAGCCTCCATGGTTCCATCCTTTGCCGCTTCCACTCCCTGGTATCTAATGTGCTTTACTTCTCCCTTTCAAGCTTACTCTCACACCTTCCAGTCTCCAATCCCCAGTTACACCCCATCACTTGTAATTCCCATTTACTTTCAGATTTCTCCTTTATACACAGTTCTTAACTGTCACCAGTTTGTGTAGCTTCTCTCTGGAAATTAATACCAGAGCTGTGTAATCTGCAACCCAACTGATTCATCTTAGTATTGCTCGCACAAATTCTTCAAAGCAAACATGTATTCCACACATCCTCTGCCACTCCAGAAGCCACACTGATCCTCCCCAGTTAGATCATCTGTGCATACCACCACCCTCTCAATTACCCCTTTCCCTTACACCTTACCAGGTGATTGTTATTGCTTATGCACCTGGTAGTGAAAGGAGTGTTTTATGGGAGGAGGTGAGTAAATACTTTGAAAGTTTTGATGCAAAGGATTGAATGATGGTGCAAGGGATCTGAGGGTAGGTGATGTGACAGTTAAGAGTATAATTAGGGGGCATGGTGTACTTGCAGGTGAAAATGAGGAATAACATGTGAAGTTTTGTGATAAAAGAGGACTGGTGATGGAGTTGAAGGTCAGTGAGCTGTATTGATTATATGCTGATGGAAAGGCATGAGAAAGAGTTTGTTGGACGTGAGTGTGCTAAGAGGGGCAGCATTTGGGAAGTCTGTTAATTTCTTAATGAAGGCAAGCTTGAAAATTTTTGATGGTTTTAGGGAAAGAGGAAATGTGTTTGAAAGAAGGTGAAAGTAAATGAGCTTAAAAAGAATGTGTGTGTGTGTTTGTGTATGCACATAGATACAAAGAAAGATTGAGTGAAGAGTGGCATAGGGAAAGAGTTAGTGCAACAAGGGAATTCGTAGAGGAACGAAAAGGTTTTGGGGAAGCACTATCTACATGTACAGGTGAAGTATAAGGCATGTGGAACATGGGATGTAGGCATATGGGAGAAGTTAGTGTGTGGTCAGATGAGAAAGTTGGATTGCTAATTAAAGAGAAAAGAGAAATACTTGGATGGTGTCAAGGAAAAGGCATAAGAGCTAAAAGAGATGCAAATGAGAGATGTAGTAAGAGAGTATGGTGAATTTCATTGAAGAAAATATGAGATAAGGAGTGAGAGAGTATTGATGAACTTCATTAGGGAATAAGAAAATTTCTTGCAAGGACATAATAGTGTAAGGAGGATAAGAGGAAATGGGAGAAGCATTAAAGAGAGCAGATTAGGAAGTTGTTGCAAGCATAGAGCAGGTAGAAAATGGAAGGTCATGTGCTTGGGGCATAGCAGAATGCATGTATAGTGCCCTTATATAAAGGTAAGGGGAACAGAATTAAATGCTCACATTACAGAAGTATATTAGATACAGTGAAATATTGATTTCATTGGTAAGCTGCAAGAGGTTTTGTTTATATCCCAAGTTAATGGCATATCACCTTAATGCTTCGTCAGTCCTTCATTTTTTTCTTTTCATCATATTACTGTACAGTAGTGTTGAAATAAAACATTCCTTACTTTTATCAATGCTTACTTTATGGTTCATGTTATACTTTGCATTCACAATTCAATAAGAGTGGTTTGTATGCAAATTATGCCTTGTTAACATATGCATTTATATAGTAAAGATTACTCAGTTTCCTTTGTTGAATGCATAAGAAAATCTCAGTCAGTATTTTGAGAGTTTCTTGTTTAACTCTCCTTTATTTTTGTACCTTTTTATGTCTTCATAAATGTGTTGTAAGTTTTACCTGCTTTAGTTAAGAGAATAATGAAATTTCTTTCAAATGTCATTCTTTTTTTCAGTTCTTATGTAAGACTCGTTTGATTTATTAATGTATGTTTTAATCATGCATGACTTCAGAAACATTGTGATTTGCTTGATTTTACCTTTTTTACTTCCCTGCAATTGTAATGTTAACATTTGTAAAGGCATATATGGTGCAGAGGAATTGTTTCTCTTAATGTTTACATGATAGGCATGGTAAAGATTTACACTATTTGCATGATTTAAGCCAGACGTTGGTTTTCATTCAGTCAATTTATATATAGATAGGTAATGAATGCTTGATGATTGTTTAACCTTGTGAAGATAGGGCTATCTTTTCCAGGCAGTTATCAAGCACTTCACCCAAAGTCTGTCTTTCTTTAATTGTGTCAGAAACATACTTACAATACTATACTAAAAGAAGTAGTCAAGTGCTTTTAATAACTCCTGTATGATAGAGAAGAAATCAATACTGGGTCTCCCTGACAGGCATCGGCGGCACCCGCTTCATCTCATTCGAGGACAGGCACTGGCACAACGACTGCTTCATCTGCGCTGTATGCAAGGGATCCCTGGTGGGCAAGGGCTTCATCACAGATGGGGCAGATATTCTCTGTCCTGAATGCGCCAAGCAAAAACTTATGTAAAGGACTCCTCTCGCAGTGTTGCCATAATTATTGTCATGGTTATGTTTTGTTAAATAAAGAGAGTTGACCATGATTCCAAAATTTAGATAAATGAAAAAGACTTTTGATAACTTTTGAATTTTTTCAGTGCAAAAATAAGCAGTCATTTGCTTGTATTTTGTTTTACGAATTAACAAGTTACATTACAAATATGTGGAATCTATTTTGATAGTGAAAGTCATTCAAGAAACTTTACATCAACCTCATTGGGAGTCTATAGATTTGTACAAATGTTATATACTGTATGACTTTCCTTTCATAGATGATATGTCACAAAAAACAAGACTATCTTTCATAAAGGTGACACTGCTCTTAAGTGCCTAAATTCGTTTTCGTTTGCTTGAGACCCGAAACAACACTGAGGCTGTAAGATGTACGAAGAGGACTCTACTCTGCTGAAGTACATAAACTTAGCCAAAGTGATGTTTCACATTTCTGACCTGCATGCTTCAGAGTACTGCAGCTTTACAATATCAAGGAACCTCTGCTTGCATACTTGGGAGAGACCTACAAATGTATGGTACATTCACAGGTGTAGATTCATTAAATTCAGTCTTATGTTACACATGGAATAGACAATCAAATTCTGGACAGATGATGGGTAAAATTTGATCTTAATTTTCATTTGGGTCAGATGATCAGATCCTGCTCAGTTGATGTATAGAACTTAATCTACTTTTCCTGAGACAAACTGTCAAAGCCTGTTCAGTTACATCCTGGAATGGTACCATGAAAATGCCTGTTGTAACAAGTATATTGCATAAATGTTATTTTATATATCTTGACATCATTTTAGGTATAAGGTGCAGAATTAGATTTTCTTACCAAGGTAAACTTTACACTCGTGAGTGTTCGTGGTGTTAAAGTAGAATGGTAGAAAATGAATTCTTGTAAAATTTCAGGTATTGTACTTGGAGTCCATGCAATGTAAATACATGAAATTGTTTTCTAAAAGCTTATCCTAGGCATGTGGAGCTTATCCCACTGTAGGTCTGTAGATGGCATTAGGAGGGGATATTTTTTCCACACTGTTATGTATTGTTTTGGACCCACCTTTTGGCATACTGTAAATTAGTTTTAATATCTGTTAATCGAATGTTTGACCATAATTCAATTTAGGAGAATGAAGATGCAGTTCTTAAGAACATGAATTAAACTAACCATGTTGCCTTATCTGTACTTGAAACTGTTTAGGATGGTTGTCACTGCCATTGTTATGACTTTGTTTACAACTTTATCTTTATGTAACTATTAATGCAATTAAAAATGTATTTATTCCTCAAGAGTGGGAAAATACACTTAGAAATGTATTATCATGGTGAGGCAGTAATTATAATTTCTGCTACACCAATGAATTACGCACCACCCATATGTCCCCTCACAGCTCTGCCAGTTTGAGATTCTTAAGCAAGATGATGGTTGAGCTGTTTGCACAAGTTGCTCTGTGGGTCACTAGAAGCTGCTGCCCACCCATGCTGTAGAACTAATTTATGAGAATCATAAAGCACTGAATCCCAGCACTAAGCCCTTAGCTGTTAAGCATCCACGATTTAAGCCAGACGTCAGTTTTCAATCAAAGCCAATGCAGGGTTTTAATAAAATGTGGATTTTTAAGAATTATTTTTCCAATCCACTTTATTTTTGTTGTTTGTAATTTTTCTTACGATGAACTATGACCTAACTTTGGGCTGGACTGTAGATTTGTAGAGAAGTGACCTTCTGCTGGCTGTGTTCGGTTCCCTGGCTTTACGTACCAAGGAGGTGGAGGTGGCAGGGTTGCGAACACGCTGCTGCCTTACTTGCATTACCCCTAACTTAATACTGTAGTATATTGCATAGATTTATTCTTGACAGTTATGCATAGATAATTATAGATGCATTGGCTCTGTTTGCCAGGTGTTTTTGAGGTTTGATAAATACTGAAGTATTTTGTGAAGATTTTTACCCAGATTGATGAATACAAACCATTAGATAAAGAATCAGCATGAAATACCAATCAGCATTCCCAGTCTCAAAACACTTTGGATTTGGGCCTATAAGAACAAATTAATGTTTGCTGTCTTTTTAAGTTGAAGTATGTTTCTGTATATAATGAGATAATATACCTAGCTTGCTTGATAACAGAAATATCACTCATCAGACTACTGTTGTGTGGTAATGATTAAACACTGCTCTGTCGCTGTGCGATTTCTTCATTGATATTTTTTATTATTATTTACTGGTTTTGAATGATTTCATCAAAATTAATCAATCCTGCCAGATATGGAGTGTTTTGCTAATATCTTTCTTCATTATTTCATCACTCTGTGTTATGGCCTTACAAGTCTCATCCCTAATTTTAAATGTTTATTTTTGTTCAGCATAGAATACATTTTATGTTGTTACACTTGTGTTGAGCTTGTTATGTGACCACAGCATCTTTTCAGTTCTGTTATTTAAGTACAACAGAAAACAATATAATCTGAAGGTTAGAATATGATTTATATGTTAATGTTTCATCATCATAACATGAGCATTGATATTTGTGTGGTCCTTTGATGAAACTTGATAGTCACAGTAGTAAGATTGATAACAACTATTTTACAAGTAACTTTCATGAACCAGTAGCACTGATGATTATATGGTATATAATATCAGTCAGGATATTTTAACGAGAGGTTTGAAACACGATATACTTTATGGCCTTAAACCAACCCCGTATACTGGTAGGATGTAGGTCTCTGATCCCTCCATATATGATAATTTCCAGTAATTTCATATAATGTACATTGTTGTCTGTTACTGTACTAGCATTCATGATGAAGCCAACAATTATGAACATTAGTGAAAGCTTCCATTTTAGTTACTTATGTATCAGTTGTTTCTATTACACTCAAAATTGATGTTGCATCATGGTTATATGAGATTTTTACACAGGTTAGTGCATGACATGTGTAAAGATCTCTCTGCTTTGATCTTCGCAAATAGGAACGCTCATCTTGAGGTTTCTCATCCTTTAAACATTTCCTATTTTCTCATGTATTATACCCTGTGGAGTGACACTGTGAGAGGTGCTATCTGTGTGAGCTTTATGTTGGCCTGGTCTTTGCTGGTGCACAATAATACTAATGCTGATGTAACCAAGTCTCTGTAATAAATGTGTTACAGTGCCTTGTCTTTGTGTATCCATATATTCTTGATCAATGAGTAGAGCTTGATAATTTATGTGAGAATTCATTATAGCCATGTACAAGTTGCACAAGTAACTACACATGATTTTCTATCAAATGATTGTGTTTCATAACTATTTCATGGACAGTGATACATATGCCCTTACCTATATTTTTGTCATAATTACAGGGAATTGGGCATCCTTGCCCTTTTCCTAGCCAGCAGGATTGGGGCTGAAGATTTTCCCTGTTCTGCAAACATTTACGAAAAATGCTAGTGGCCTCAGATACAAATGATGTGGCTGCAGTTCCTCATGACAGGATATGCAGATTCATATGGCTAAATGGAATGTTAGACAAATGAATAAATAATGTGAGAAAATGGTAGTCATTATATTTAGGAAGCATGTGCAAGACTTTATGGGCAATGTAACTCTACAACTGGAATGGGATAATGGGTGTGAAGTCAGACCTGTTACATAGCACAGAGACTTGTACAAAGAAAGGTATTGGAATTTTGATGAAAGATTGAAAACGACTGTATTGGTTGCGCACTCACCCTTCTGTGATAGGGAAGAAGAAAGTAAGATGAGACAGGGTAGATGAAATTGGTAATGTTTCTTAAAAAAGTTGTGTGGAGCTTATCTGATCATACAAAAGTAATAATTAGTTTAAATCCCTTTTTTATATAGTCTAGGACTAGAAATGTGAGTCCAAATGATATAAAATGGGAAGCAGGAAGTTATTGATGAATTGTTACAAATTAAGGTAGTGGTGATGAGGAGGCTGGAGAAGAATGCATTAAAAGGGCCTATGAAAGAGATTTAAGACATTTTGAATATTGTGGAAAGAAACGCCAAGGTTAGATTGAGATTCAGAAAAGTTAGTTGGTAAGAAGAGAGTTTAGGATGATATGTCTTCCAGAATACAATGATGATTTTAAGTGACAACTTTAATATTTCTTTTCCAGTACAAAACTCCAGTGCCATATGTACTAATCCTGCTGGGCTCAACTTCCACCTGTGTTATGACAAAACTTGTGAAAACCTCAGACTCATCAAAATGAATTATGACTGCATCACTTCTGCCAATTAATAAGCACATAATATGCCATCCATAACATGGCCTTGGGCCAAATACTCAGCAAAGGATGATGAAGGTATCTCCCCATGTATATTGGTAGTGAATGACCCTATAACATGTAGGGAATGACAAAGATACCCCTTTATTGTATATTAGTGGTAAAAGCTCTTGCTGGAAGTAGAGAATTTTGGTACCTCTGATGCATGCAAAAGTAAGATATTAAAGAATAAGGAGGATGTAGGTACTTCCTTATGTATATCAGCAATAAAAGCCCTTCTAAGATGTAAAGGAAGGTGTAGATGCCTTCCTGTATATGCCAGTTGTAATAGCTCTTGTAGGATATCAAGGAAGACATAGGTACTTTCCATTGTATATCAGTAGTACAAGTCCTTGTAGGATGTAAAAGAAGGTATAGATACCTCTTCTTGTGTATCAGTAGTAAAACTTCCCGTAGGATGTAAAGAATAACATGCACTCAACAAGAAAGTTAGTACAATTTAGGAAATTTGAGAGCAGTTCATTATATATAATGAATCTGGAGGATGGCTCAGGCTAGAATTTAGATAACCCTTTCTAGATATGCTTTGAATACTGAGTATTATCACTTTAGTTTACTACCAGACAGATACAGAGTCAATTTTTTTTTTCCCCCTTCCTATATTTTTTTTAAGATGGTACATGGCTAAGGTTTATTGTGAGTACAAGTATATTATGCTTTCAGGGTGAAATCATTATACACCTGGTTGCTGAGATTTGTGTTTCTAACAGTTTGGGGCACCAGCAACCTGCTTCAGTGTTTCCTAGGCTATCTTGGAGGAAAGATGTTCTTTCTTTACTCTTCCAGGCTGCCACATCAATTTGGGAATTTTTCTTCTGGGTGCTGTATTTCTTTCACCTGTGCTTCAAGTTGTGGGGTCTTATGTTTCTGAGGACAAAATCTGAATTTTTTCCAGGAGGCAAGAAAATGTACGTACACATGAAATTTCTAAGCACACTTGGTGCTTAGAATGCACAATTTGGCAACTGCGTTCTGCAACACTTCATCAGTGTTGTGCCTCAGGAGGTCAAGACCCTGTGGATCTAGAATACTTCAGGAACCTTACCAGTTTCATGCCCAGACGTCTGCAGGTGGTAATCAAGGCCAAAGGAGAGATGACAAAGTACTTAATAAGATGGAGTTTAACATCTTTGAAAATGTAGGGGAAGGACGGGAAGTTTGAATGGAGAAAAACTGGAGGAAGTGAAGTGTTTTAGATATCTTGGAGTGGATTTGGCAGCGGATGGAACCATGGAAATGTAAGTGAATCATAAGGTGAGGCAGGGGGCAAAAAGTCTAGTAGTGTTGAAAAATGTGTGGAAGTCAAGAATGTTATCTTGGAAAGCAAAAATGGGTATGTTTGAAGGAATAGTGGTTCCAACAATGTTATATGGTTGCGAGGTGTGGGCTGTAGATAGAGTTGTGTGGAGGAGGGTGGATGTGCTGGAAATGAGATGTTTGAGGACAATATGTGGTGTGAGGTGGTTTGATCGAGTAAGTAATGAAAGGGTAAGAGAGATGTGTGGTGGTAAAAACAGTGTGGTTGAGAGCAGAAGAGGGTGTTTTGAAATGGTTTGGTCACATGGAGAGAATGAGTGAGGAAAGATTGACAAAGAGGTTATATGTGTCAGAGATGGAGGGAACGAGAAGTGGGAGACCAAATTGGAGGTGGAAAGATGGAGAGAAAAAGACTTTGAGTGATCAGGGCCTGAACATGCAGGAGGGTGAAAGGCGTGCAAGGAATAGATTAAATTGGAGCAATGTGGAATACCGGGGTCGCTGTGCTGTCTATGGATTGAATCAGGGCATGTGAAGTGTCTGGGGTAAACCATGGAAAGTTGTGTGGGGCCAAGATGTGGAAAGGGAGCTATGGTTTCGGTGCATTATACATGACAGCTAGAGACTGAGTTTGAATGAATATGGCCTTTGTGCCTTTTCCCAGTGCTACCTCGCTCATATGCAGGGGGAGGGGGTTGTCATTTCATGTGTGGTGGGGTGGCGACAGGAATGAATAAGGTGAGGGTATTCCCTCAAAGGCCCACTCCTCTGTTCTTAACGCTACCTCGCTAATGCGGGAAATGGCGAATAGTTTGAAAGAAAAGAAAGAAAAGAATATATATATATATATATATATATATATATATATATATATGTCTGTGTGTGTATATATATGTATACGTTGAGATGTATAGGTATGTAAATGTGCATGTGTGGACGTGTATGTATATACATGTGTATGTGGGTGGGTTGGGCCATTCTTTCGTCTGTTTCCTTGCGCTACCTCGCTAACGCGGGAGACAGCATCAAAGTATGATAATAATCCTCAAAGTACCCAAATTAAAACCCAGATGGATGTTAACACAACTACCCAAATGAAGCCATGTTCCCATATGAAAGTTTTAAACTTTGCAAAGGTTCTGCATTAAAAAAATAACGCTATAACTCCCACTCCACCTGACCACAGGGTCTGCCATATAGAAGGGCATAACCTCCCAGTCTTAATAAAAGGTTCTTCAGTATAGAAGAACATTATAAACACCCATTCCCACCTCTCACCCAAAGGGTTCAGAAGATTAATCCCTATCCTACCTAACCTAATCGAAGTGTCTAGAGGAACATTATCCTTGCCACCTAACCTAGCCAAAGGATCTAGAAGAATGTTGCTATCCCCCAACCCCGTGCACATAACCTAACAATTCCATTGTTGAACGACCACATTATTTAAAGTTTTAAGAATAACATACATTAATATCAGTCAGACTGTATGACTCATTTGGGTAATTCATTGGATATGTAAGAGTTTAACATTTCCTTAGATTAAAGACAATTTACTTAGGGTTTAAAACTCAATTGTGTGATTTGCTAGATGTTGATCATTGAAGTAAGGGTAAAAAAAAAAAGACTTACCTGCTAAACTGAAGGGCTTCTAATTTAGTGTGATACATGACTTTTTTACATGGAAGTTAGGATAAATTTGTTAGCAAGATAGCCATGAATTTGTATTAGCCATATTGCTTTGGTGGTCTTCCGTGTTAGTGAGGTAGCACAAGGAAACAGACAAAAGAATGGCCCAACCTACCCACATACACATATATATACATACACTTCCACACACGCACATATATACACCTATACATCGCAACGTATGCACACACACACACACATATATATTTTTTTTTTTTTTTTTTCAAACTATTCGCCATTTCCCGTGTTAGCGAGGTAGCGTTAAGAACAGAGGACTGGGCCTTTGAGGGAACATCCTAACCTGGCCCCCTTCTCTGTTACTTCTTTTGGAAAAAAAAAAAAAAAAAGAGAGGGGAGGATTTCCAGCCACCTGCTCCCTCCCCTTTTAGTCGCCTTCTACGACACGCAGGGAATACGTGGGAAGTATTCTTTCTCCCCTAAATGGGGGGGGGGGGGGTTGGGCCATTTCTTTCGTCTGTTTCCTTGCGCTACCTCGCAAACGCGGGAGACAGCGACAAAAAAAAAAAAAAAATATATATATATATATATATACATGCCTTCACCCTCTCGATCAATACCCTCCCATATAATTTACCAGGAATACTCAACAAACTTATACCTCTGTAATTTGAGCACTCACTCTTATCCCCTTTGCCTTTGTACAATGGCACTATGCACGCATTCCACCAATCCTCAGGCACCTCACCATGAGTCATACATACATTAAATAACCTTACCAACCAGTCAACAATACAGTCACCCCCTTTTTTAATAAATTCCACTGCAATACCATCCAAACCTGCTGCCTTGCCGGCTTTCATCTTCCGCAAAGCTTTTACTACCTCTTCTCTGTTTACCAAATCATTTTCCCTAACCCTCTCACTTTGCACACCACCTCGACCAAAACACCCTATATCTGCCACTCTGTCATCAGACACATTCAACAAACCTTCAAAATACTCATTCCATCTCCTTCTCACATCACCGCTACTTGTTATCACCTCCCCATTTGCGCCCTTCACTGAAGTTCCCATTTGCTCCCTTGTCTTACGCACCCTATTTACCTCCTTCCAGAACATCTTTTTATTCTCCCTAAAATTTACTGATAGTCTCTCACCCCAACTCTCATTTGCCCTTTTTTTCACCTCTTGCACCAGATTGGGGAAGAGCAGTGCGGTTTCAGAAGTGGTAGAGGATGTGTGGATCAGGTGTTTGCTTTGAAGAATGTATGTGAGAAATACTTAGAAAAGCAAATGGATTTGTATGTAGCATTTATGGATCTGGAGAAGGCATATGATAGAGTTGATAGAGATGCTCTGTGGAAGGTATTAAGAATATATGGTGTGGGAGGCAAGTTGTTAGAAGCAGTGAAAAGTTTTTATCGAGGATGTAAGGCATGTGTACGTGTAGGAAGAGAGGAAAGTGATTGGTTCTCAGTGAATGTAGGTTTGCGGCAGGGGTGTGTGATGTCTCCATGGTTGTTTAATTTGTTTATGGATGGGGTTGTTAGGGAGGTAAATGCAAGAGTCCTGGAAAGAGGGGCAAGTATGAAGTCTGTTGGGGATGAGAGAGCTTGGGAAGTGAGTCAGTTGTTGTTCGCTGATGATACAGCGCTGGTGGCTGATTCATGTGAGAAACTGCAGAAGCTGGTGACTGAGTTTGGTAAAGTGTGTGGAAGAAGAAAGTTGAGAGTAAATGTGAATAAGAGCAAGGTTATTAGGTACAGTAGGGGTGAGGGTCAAGTCAATTGGGAGGTGAGTTTGAATGGAGAAAAACTGGAGGAAGTGAAGTGTTTTAGATATCTGGGAGTGGATCTGTCAGCGGATGGAACCATGGAAGCGGAAGTGGATCATAGGGTGGGGGAGGGGGCGAAAATTTTGGGAGCCTTGAAAAATGTGTGGAAGTCGAGAACATTATCTCGGAAAGCGAAAATGGGTATGTTTGAGGGAATAGTGGTTCCAACAATGTTGTATGGTTGCGAGGCGTGGGCTATGGATAGAGATGTGCGCAGGAGGATGGATGTGCTGGAAATGAGATGTTTGAGGACAATGTGTGGTGTGAGGTGGTTTGATCGAGTAAGTAACGTAAGGGTAAGAGAGATGTGTGGAAATAAAAAGAGCGTGGTTGAGAGAGCAGAAGAGGGTGTTTTGAAATGGTTTGGGCACATGGAGAGAATGAGTGAGGAGAGATTGACCAAGAGGATATATGTGTCGGAGGTGGAGGGAACGAGGAGAAGAGGGAGACCAAATTGGAGGTGGAAAGATGGAGTGAAAAAGATTTTGTGTGATCGGGGCCTGGACATGCAGGAGGGTGAAAGGAGGGCAAGGAATAGAGTGAATTGGAGTCATGTGGTATACAGGGGTTGACGTGCTGTCAGTGGATTGAATCAAGGCATGTGAAGCGTCTGGGGTAAACCATGGAAAGCTGTGTAGGTATGTATATTTGCGTGTGTGGACGTGTGTATGTACATGTGTATGGGGGGGGGGGGGTTGGTTGGGCCATTTCTTTCGTCTGTTTCCTTGCGCTACCTCGCAAACGCGGGAGACAGCGACAAAGTATAAAAAAAAAAAAAAAAAAAAAAAAAAAAAAAAATATATATATATATATATATATATATATATATATATTTTTTTTTTTTTTTTTTTTGTCGCTGTCTCCCGCGTTTGCGAGGTAGCGCAAGGAAACAGACGAAAGGAATGGCCCAACCCCCCCCCATTTTTTTTTTCAAACTTCGCCATTTCCCGCATTAGCGAGGTAGCATTTAGAACAGAGGACTGGGCCTTTGGGGGAATATCCTCACCTGGCCCCCTTCTCTGTTCCTTCTTTTGGAAAATTAAAAAAAAAAAACGAGAGGGGAGGATTTCCAGCCCCCCGCTCCCTCCCCTTTTAGTCGCCTTCTACGACACGCAAGGAATACGTGGGAAGTATTCTTAATCCCTTATCCCCAGGGATAATATATTTTTTTTTTTTTTTTTTCATACTATTCGCTATTTCCCGCGATAGCGAGGTAGCGTTAAGAACAGAGGACTGGGCCTTTGAGGGAATATCCTCACCTGGACCTCTTCTCTGTTCCTTCTTTTGGAAAATTAAAAAAAAAAAACGAGAGGGGAGGATTTCCAGCCCCCCGCTCCCTTCCCTTTTATTCGCCTTCTACAACACGCAGGGAATATATATATATATATATATATATATATATATATATATATATATATATATATATATATTCTTTCTTTTCTTTTAAACTTCGCCATTCCCGCGTTAGCAAGGTAGCGTTAAGAACAGAGGACTGGGCCTTTTTTGGAATATCCTCACCTGGCCCCCTCTGTTCCTTCTTTTGGAAAATTTTAAAAAAAACGAGAGGGGAGGATTTCCAGCCCCCTGCTCCCTCCCCTTTTAGTCGCCTGCTACGACACGCAGGGAATACGTGGGAAGTATTCTTAATCCCCTATCCCCAGGGATATATATTTTTTTTTTTTTTTATTTTTTTTTTTTTATTTTATACTTTGTCGCTGTCTCCCGCGTTTGCGAGGTAGCGCAAGGAAACAGACGAAAGAAATGGCCCAACCCCCCCCCCCCCCATACACATGTACATACACACGTCCACACACGCAAATTATACATACCTACACAGCTTTCCATGGTTTACCCCAGACGCTTCACATGCCTTGATTCAATCCACTGACAGCACGTCAACCCCTGTATACCACATCGCTCCAATTCACTCTATTCCTTGCCCTCCTTTCACCCTCCTGCATGTTCAGGCCCCGATCACACAAAATCTTTTTCACTCCATCTTTCCACCTCCAATTTGGTCTCCCTCTTCTCCTCGTTCCCTCCACCTCCGACACATATATCCTCTTGGTCAATCTTTCCTCACTCATTCTCTCCATGTGCCCAAACCATTTCAAAACACCCTCTTCTGCTCTCTCAACCACGCTCTTTTTATTTCCACACATCTCTCTTACCCTTACGTTACTTACTCGATCAAACCACCTCACACCACACATTGTCCTCAAACATCTCATTTCCAGCACATCCATCCTCCTGCGCACAACTCTATCCATAGCCCACGCCTCGCAACCATACAGCATTGTTGGAACCACTATTCCTTCAAACATACCCATTTTTGCTTTCCGAGATAATGTTCTCGACTTCCACACATTTTTCAAGGCTCCCAAAATTTTCGCCCCCTCCCCCACCCTATGATCCACTTCCGCTTCCATGGTTCCATCCGCTGACAGATCCACTCCCAGATATCTAAAACACTTCACTTCCTCCAGTTTTTCTCCATTCAAATTCACCTCCCAATTGACTTGACCCTCAACCCTACTGTACCTAATAACCTTGCTCTTATTCACATTTACTCTTAACTTTCTTCTTCCACACACTTTACCAAACTCAGTCACCAGCTTCTGCAGTTTCTCACATGAATCAGCCACCAGCGCTGTATCATCAGCGAACAACAACTGACTCACTTCCCAAGCTCTCTCATCCCCAACAGACTTCATACTTGCCCCTCTTTCCAGGACTCTTGCATTTACCTCCCTAACAACCCCATCCATAAACAAATTAAACAACCATGGAGACATCACACACCCCTGCCGCAAACCTACATTCACTGAGAACCAATCACTTTCCTCTCTTCCTACACGTACACATGCCTTACATCCTCGATAAAAACTTTTCACTGCTTCTAACAACTTGCCTCCCACACCATATATTCTTAATACCTTCCACAGAGCATCTCTATCAACTCTATCATATGGTGATGTGAGAAGGAGATGGAATGTGTATTTTGAAGGTTTGTTGAATGTGTCTGATGACAGAGTGGCAGATATAGGGTGTTTTGGTCGAGGTGGTGTGCAAAGTGAGAGGGTTAGGGAAAATGATTTGGTAAACAGAGAAGAGGTAGTAAAAGCTTTGCGGAAGATGAAAGCCGGCAAGGCAGCAGGATTGGATGGTATTGCAGTGGAATTTATTAAAACAGGGGGTGACTGTATTGTTGACTGGTTGGTAAGGTTATTTAATGTATGTATGACTCATGGTGAGGTGCCTGAGGATTGGTGGAATGCGTGCATAGTGCCATTGTACAAAGGCAAAGGGGATAAGAGTGAGTGCTCAAATTACAGAGGTATAAGTTTGTTGAGTATTCCTGGTAAATTATATGTGAGGGTATTGATTGAGAGGGTGAAGGCATGTACAGAGCATCAGATTGGGGAAGAGCAGTGTGGTTTCAGAAGTGGTAGAGGATGTGTGGATCAGGTGTTTGCTTTGAAGAATGTATGTGAGAAATACTTAGAAAAGCAAATGGATTTGTATGTAGCATTTATGGATCTGGAGAAGGCATATGATAGAGTTGATAGAGATGCTCTGTGGAAGGTATTAAGAATATATGGTGTGGGAGGCAAGTTGTTAGAAGCAGTGAAAAGTTTTTATCGAGGATGTAAGGCATGTGTACGTGTAGGAAGAGAGGAAAGTGATTGGTTCTCAGTGAATGTAGGTTTGCGGCAGGGGTGTGTGATGTCTCCATGGTTGTTTAATTTGTTTATGGATGGGGTTGTTAGGGAGGTAAATGCAAGAGTTTTGGAAAGAGGGGCAAGTATGAAGTCTGTTGGGGATGAGAGAGCTTGGGAAGTGAGTCAGTTGTTGTTCGCTGATGATACAGCGCTGGTGGCGGATTCATGTGAGAAACTGCAGAAGCTGGTGACGGAGTTTGGTAAAGTGTGTGGAAGAAGAAAGTTAAGAGTAAATGTGAATAAGAGCAAGGTTATTAGGTACAGTAGGGTTGAGGGGTCAAGTCAATTGGGAGGTGAGTTTGAATGGTGAGAGGCTGGAGGAAGTGAAGTGTTTTAGATATCTGGGAGTGGATCTGTCAGCGGATGGAACCATGGAAGCGGAAGTGGATCATAGGGTGGGGGAGGGGGCGAAAATTTTGGGAGCCTTGAAAAATGTGTGGAAGTCGAGAACATTATCCCGGAAAGCAAAAATGGGTATGTTTGAAGGAATAGTAGTTCCAACAATGTTGTATGGTTGCGAGGCGTGGGCTATGGATAGAGTTGTGCGTAGGAGGATGGATGTGCTGGAAATGAGATGTTTGAGGACAATGTGTGGTGTGAGGTGGTTTGATCGAGTAAGTAACGTAAGGGTAAGAGAGATGTGTGGAAATAAAAAGAGCGTGGTTGAGAGAGCAGAAGAGGGTGTTTTGAAATGGTTTGGGCACATGGAGAGAATGA
>NC_092278.1:24943042-25085542 GCF_036320965.1 Panulirus ornatus
CCTAAAGTAACAATTGTTGCTTTTGGCAGGAAACAACTAAGTTTTAATTTTCCTTTTTCTCCCTTTTAAATACTAATTAGCTAGGATAACTGTTAATAAAGCCATTGGTGTTTTTTGTACTTGGTTTACCGGAGTGTCGTAGTATTCATTCTTAAAGTCAGTATTTGGCAAAGGTTTCCAAGAGAATGTCACATTCATATCAAATATCATTTCATCAGACAAAAGAATGGCCTAACCCACCCACACACACACACACACACACACATATATATATATATATATATATATATATATATATATATATATATATATATATATATATATTTTTTTTTTTTTTTTTTTTCAAACTATTTGCCATTTCCCGCATTAGCAAGGTAGCGTTAAGAACAGAGGACTGGGCCTCTGAGGGAATATCCTCACCTGGACCCCTTCTCTGTTCCTTCTTTTGGAAAATTAAAAAAAAAAACAAGAGGGGAGGATGATTTCCAGCCCCCCCCCCGCTCTCTCCCCTTTTAGTCGCCTTCTACGACACGCAGGGAATACGTGGGAAGTATTCTTTCTCCCATATCCCCAGGGATATATATATATATATACACATGTACTTATTCATACTTGCTTGCCTTCATCCATTCCTGTCGCTATTCCACCCCAAGAGGAAACAGCATCACTACCCCCTTGCTTCAGCGAGGTAGCGCCAGTAAGACAGACAAAAAAGGCCACATTCATTCACCTTCAGTCTTTAGCTGTCATGTGTAATGCACCAAAACCACAGCTCCCTATCCACATCCAGGCCCCATCGATCTTTCCATAGTTTACCCCAGACATTTCACATGCCCTGCTTCAGTCCATTTACAGCACAGCAACCCCGATATACCTCATTATTCCAGTTCACTCTATTCCTTGCATGCCTCTCACATTCCTGCATGCTCAGGCCCCGATCGCTCAAATCTTTTTAACTCCGTCCTTCTACCTCCGATTTGGTCTTCCACTTTTCCTTGTTTCCTCCTCCTCTGACACATATATCCTCTTTGTCAACCTTTCCTCTCATTCATTCCATATGTCCACATGAATAGCATCTCAGCAAGTGAAGTATCACTCTACTGCTAATGCTAATAATGATGATGTATTATTAGTATTACAGATATTGTCAGTGTTTATATACAGGATTAACCTAATGGATATAAGTTTATAAATTAACAACTGTGGAGAAAACATATTCATGCAATTATATTCATCTGTGTCTAGTCATTGACATTATCACTCTTATTTAGCGTCTATTTATAGTATAAGATATAGATGGAACAAGTTATCTTATTCTTCATAATAAAGTAAGATCAGTAGATAATATAGATTAATGTAGAAAACCAGGTTATGGATATACAAATGATTGTTTTTTCCTATAGTAAAATATTGGTCAGAAGTAAATATTATTAGTTCGAACATCGCCAAGTAAATATTATATCCAGTCTAAACTTGGCCTCTCAAGAATAGTTGATGTTGTGTAAAGTTTGAACCTACAGTCTTTAGTTGTAACACAGTTTCTCCATTTTCCATTTAATATAGCATTGTGTATCAGTATCATGGATAAGAATAGTACTCACGATGCACTTTTATAGCAAAAATTATACCACAAATTATACCACGTTCGATGGAGATTCACAGCAATAACAGTATGTCTTTCATCTGTATGTCAGTTGCTTTTTGCCTGTGAAGAAAGTCTACTGGCAGGATCAAGTCATACATTTCTCTCTCTCTCTCTCTCTCTCTCTCTCTCTCTCTCTCTCTCTCTCTCTCTCTCTCTCTCAATGATAAAACCATTCATGTCCATAGACTTTTTCTACCTCACCAGCCAAACTAGAAAGAAACACATACCATATAGATATAGAAAGCATTATGAACAAAACTTCCTGCATGTTTCACACCTCATCAATCAAAGAAGCATGCTTTGTGAAAACCACTAGTTAATATCATAGAACAAATTCAGACTTTGAAAGTTATCATTAAAAGCAGACTGGATCTCCCTCCACAAAAACTGAAGAACACTATCACTAAAGAGCAGACTGGCTTTCCCTCCACAACACAAAGAAACACACATCCAAGAGCAGGCAAGTCTGGCAGATAATTAAGCTAATCCACACCAACCCAGCCCCCACACATGATCCACACCAACTCGGCCATCATTCATGATCCACACTAATCCAGCCCCCACATGTGATCCACACTGACCCAGCCCCGACACAAGCTCCACATCAACCCAGCCACCTCACATGATCTACACCAACCAGCCCCCAGACATGAAGCTCTTCTAACCCAAACCTAGGACATCCATTCTCCCAGAGAACACAAACATTTTTCTTACTCACTATAAGCCACAAATGAACCACACTGCTAATAAAAAAAGACATGAGAATGCAACATAAAATTCATATTGATGCAACCACTGACCAACCCTTCACTCCCACAGACACATCCTATGCAATCAAAACCTTAAAGAACCCCCTGAACAGACCTTGACAATAGAAATACCAGACTTCCGCCTACTCTTTGGCCCAATTGCAGTCCAAAGACTTACAGATACTGTCAACCACTCCTGACTACACAACAAAATCTTAAACATGTGGCAACTTGCCATCATAGCAACCATCATAAAACTTTCCTAACCACCCAACTCCCTCTACCCCCACTGCCCTTAATCACTGCTGTCTTCAGTATCCATACTCTTTGAAAAATTATCCACAACAGCTTCAAGTAAAGTATCCAATTTTGTCACCAACATGTCACAACTTCAGACCCAATCTATCCATTACAATAAAACCTGGATGGCTTCATCCATCTTCAACCCTCTTTCCAACAGGGCAAGGCTAGTGGCAATAGACATCAACCTGGCCACAACCTCACGTGAAAATATTTGATAGCAGTCTCCAATGAAATGATCAAAAGTGGTTAGCCAACTTCGTAGCCGGCCCTCAGACCAAAGTCACTCATACAGGCTTCTCCTCCACAATACTGAAGGACGTTCTCAAGTTTTCATTAGGTCCAGTCCACAGTGATTTCAGCCAAACCTCTTGTCAAAATTTACATTTCAGATTGTGGCTCTTGTCTCTCAAAGCCCGTTTTGAAGCTATCCTTGTCACCTTTATCTTTTACAAGCTCTGTAGTCATTTTTCTTTCCTCGAAGCATCCAAAGTTTATGAAACTTTTCTTTTTCGTCTTGTTTTGCTTGATGTTGCAGAATGTTGATTATTCTTCCATGAATCATATTTTCTGAAAGTCATCACTTTGTCACCTCATCCAGGGTTTGAAGTGGTGGCCTAGAGGTCACTGCCGAGTGCTTCGATCTGCCTCACGAAGTAGTGGATGTCATCATGGTTGACTTGGGAGTTCTGGAGGACAAGTCTGAAGAAATTGGGTTTCTCTCTCAACGGCTGGTATGTCACCATCATGGAACCTGTCTTAACCATCCTCTCCTTGATGAGTGGAGCCACCTGCTGACATGAACCAGAGTTAGTGACCATCTGCCAGTGGGCTTGAGAACAGTTGCCTTGTGCAAAGCCACTTAGCTGGAGAAAATGAATTCTATGGCTGTTTAGAGGCCTTTATAAGAAATATATCACAATTTACTGGGTCATACAAAGATTGTGAGATCAAGTTGTGTGGCTGGGCTACCTTGTGACTGAAGAGAAATTTTGATCAGTTACGCTAGGAATACAGAGCCACCAAGTGTGGACAGGTATCAACGATTAGATTGTCTATTAGGTGATTAGAAGTTTTGTGTTATTGATGTATGAGCCATGGAGGTATTGAACCATCTGCCAGGTAATGAAATAGTAACTTAGATATTCATTTTACAATACAGGATCCTCTTGACACTACAGTGAATAATGTGAGAGGATTAGCCATATTCATCTGGTAATGTGGGAATCCTTGAGTCATTTAGCATCCTGTCTGAGAACTGAGTTGTATACAATGTGCTCCCAGACATTTTGGACCACTTAATTGCTGATGTTTGATTTAAGCTGATGTTCCTGCAGCCAAAAGGAGGGTTGTCAGCCACACTTGTGGATGTTATGGGAACTCCTGGGATACTGAGAATAGCCAGAACTTAACAAGTTCTGAAGGAAGAAACAATGAATCCCTCTCTAGGGTCAAGGAATGTTATCTCAAGTCATATAAGAATAACTTCAGCATTCTATATCAAAATTTTATCGTAAATATTAACATTATTATGTGTTTTTATCTTTCTTGGGATACTCGCAAAACATTATCATAAATTGGTTAATCAGCAATGCTTACCTGCTACTTGGAGAGCTGTTATTCCCTTTTGACCATCCATAGGGTGTTTTATCTAACTGGCTACTTAAGGTCTTTTTTCTGATAACCATTCAGTGAGCATAATTGCTTTGTAGCCATTTAGTGGATTTTATTGTTGTCAGGAAATTAGAGGTCTTTATTTCTCAGTGGCCACTCAGGGGGCATTGTTTTCTACATCACTCAGAGGGCATAATTGCCTTAGGCCACTCAAAAAGTATTATTACTTGCTGACCACTCAGAGAGTGTAATTCCCTGTCACACTGGACATAAGATGGTACTAAGCTTAACACTACACTATATATACTGTATTGACAGACAAAGCATAGGGTATACTGACCGCATGGAGGCGGGTATGGTAGTTAGGGTGGCACCGCTGGCCACGGAGGGAGGGAGGCTCATACCAGAAGCAGACATTGGTACACTGTGGCTCCATAAGTAGCACGAACCCTTCCCGATCACGGATTTGCTTCACGAATGCCTCAGACATCTCAAACAGCCGCTCAATGTGCTTCTCCAACCCCTTGGTGCCCTGCACGAGGGACAGCAGTCAGTTTAGCAGTGAGGGAGAGAGAGAGAGAGAGAGATCCAAGAACATAGAATAAAGCAGAGCTGACTGGGTTTCTTACCTTGGCTTTCCACATCGTCCAGAACTTGAGAACATCCGCCCGCCGGCCACACTGTAGGTGCTTGTCACCTGTGTCGTAGCTGGTGTCATAGAACTTGTCCTGCCAGAGATGACAAATCCTTTCTTAAAGATAGTGTGGCAGAATGTCCTCTTGCCACCTGATAATTGACTCAAAAAATTTTTATGACGTGTATTAAAGGTTGTAATCACCAGATGGTGGAATTAATGTTATTAGTGCAGAAACTAATGTAAAAATCTCTATCATTTTACATTGTAAAAATCTCTATCATTAGTTCCATAAAACAAAAGAATTGTAGGTTACCTACAGTAGTCATTCCTTGACATCAACTAATCCATGATAACACTGGAACATCACAAGTTACTCTGAATGACTAATGATAAACCTGTCTTCTGTGGTCTGCATCATTTCTTTCGTCTGTCCATGTTTCCTGCCCTTATTTATTCTTTCCCTCCCACTCCTTTCATGTCAGTTTCTACCATATCCTTTCAGCCTCTCCCTCTCAACGTCATCCATATCTTCTCACCTTCTGAAACAGGTAGGCGGCACTGGCAGAGTTGCACTCCTTGAGCAGACCAACGTGTCGTGTTAGGAAGACGGAACATTGTTGTGGGGCGGCGAGCAGCTTGTGTGGGTTCCACGTTACACTGTCTGCCCTGAGTCAGTCGGTACACAGGGTTAGTACCAGTTCTTTATATGAAAGTTATGCATTAAACTATACATTTTTGTTGATCCCAGCGTGTGCGCATCACTGTGCATACATATATCAAATATGTATGCCTCTCCCATTATCAGCCAGTATATGCCTACACAGTTATCAGTAAAGATAAGATAACCGTATGCCTTCATAATGGTTTGCCAGTAAATACCCTCAGAATTTTCTTTGCATTCTTTTAGTATCATACAGTTCTATGTCATTATCAGTGCCTGGTTATGCCTTATCCTTTGACCTGTCTATACCTTTCCTTGTAAACTCTAACTGTACATGCAACATTTAGCCATTTACAAATACCTCAGTATCCCATAATGATGCCCATTTGAGACCGATCTCTGTATGTCTGCGTATCCTCCCATATGCATCTCAGCTTTAAGCTTTGTGTATGACCTTAGCTTTGCCTCACTCGTTACACACTTATGAGTATCTTGGCTCTGTATGTCGTTAGGAATACCTACCTGTGTATACCCTTAGGAAAACCATACATTTGTATGCCACTGGGAAAGCCTTACCTGTGTATGCCCTTGAGCTTATGCTTGTATCTGGGTGAGAGAAGAGCCCCTCCTCCCCAGGCAGCATCAACATGGAGCCAGAGGTCCTCATCCTGGCACACATCAGCCACAGCATCCACGGGGTCATAGGCTCCCAACACCGTCGTACCTGCCTCGTTAGCAGAGCCAGGGTCAGGTCAGATGAGGTGACATAAACATTGGTGAAAATATGTCATATGGGATGAAGTGAAGTGAGATGTGCCCAGACATACAAAGGTCAGCCAGAAGAGTTCAGACAGCATTACAAAGAACTATATAAGGTCATCTGGAGTCATTAGGAAGTTTATAAAGTCTAATGGGTAAAGTTATGGGGTTGATTATTTCAGGGTCTGAGGTAAAGTGTCATAGACATAAAGGACAATTCTCGTTATTATTATTATTATTATTATTATTATTATTATTATTATTATTATTCCCTGGCCAGAGTGTGGACTAGACAGGATTCTTCAAGGGATTTGTTGAATTTCATTTCCATCTTGTAAATTATTGCCTTACATGCATGTCCTTGGCAATAGTAACTTGAGAATTATCCTATGTTAGTAAAATTACATTAACTTCTCGATGTTATAGCTAGGAGTATATATTGTAGCCAGGAATGAATAAAGGAAGCATGTATGAATTATGTACATGTGTATATATGTATATGTCTGTGTATGTATATGTATGTACTTTGAAATGTATATGTGCATGTGTGGACGCCTATGTATATACATGTGTATGTGGGTGGGTTGGGCCATTTTTTTGTCTTTTTCCTTGCGCTACCTCACTAACGCGGGAAGCAGCGACAAAGTATAATGAATAAATAAATATATATATATATATATATTTTTTTTTTTTTTTTTTTTTTTTATACTTTGTCGCTGTCTCCCGCGTTTGCGAGGTAGCGCAAGGAAACAGACGAAAGAAATGGCCCAACCCCCCCCCCATACACATGTACATACACACGTCCACACACGCAAATATACATACCTACACAGCTTTCCATGGTTTACCCCAGACGCTTCACATGCCTTGATTCAATCCACTGACAGCACGTCAACCCCTGTATACCACATCGCTCCAATTCACTCTATTCCTTGCCCTCCTTTCACCCTCCTGCATGTTCAGGCCCCGATCACACAAAATCTTTTTCACTCCATCTTTCCACCTCCAATTTGGTCTCCCTCTTCTCCTCGTTCCCTCCACCTCCGACACATATATCCTCTTGGTCAATCTTTCCTCACTCATTCTCTCCATGTGCCCAAACCATTTCAAAACACCCTCTTCTGCTCTCTCAACCACGCTCTTTTTATTTCCACACATCTCTCTTACCCTTACGTTACTTACTCGATCAAACCACCTCACACCACACATTGTCCTCAAACATCTCATTTCCAGCACATCCATCCTCCTGCGCACAACTCTATCCATAGCCCACGCCTCGCAACCATACAACATTGTTGGAACCACTATTCCTTCAAACATACCCATTTTTGCTTTCCGAGATAATGTTCTCGACTTCCACACATTTTTCAAGGCTCCCAAAATTTTCGCCCCCTCCCCCACCCTATGATCCACTTCCGCTTCCATGGTTCCATCCGCTGACAGATCCACTCCCAGATATCTAAAACACTTCACTTCCTCCAGTTTTTCTCCATTCAAACTCACCTCCCAATTGACTTGACCCTCAACCCTACTGTACCTAATAACCTTGCTCTTATTCACATTTACTCTTAACTTTCTTCTTCCACACACTTTACCAAACTCAGTCACCAGCTTCTGCAGTTTCTCACTTGAATCAGCCACCAGCGCTGTATCATCAGCGAACAACAACTGACTCACTTCCCAAGCTCTCTCATCCCCAACAGACTTCATACTTGCCCCTCTTTCCAGGACTCTTGCATTTACCTCCCTAACAACCCCATCCATAAACAAATTAAACAACCATGGAGACATCACACACCCCTGCCGCAAACCTACATTCACTGAGAACCAATCACTTTCCTCTCTTCCTACACGTACACATGCCTTACATCCTCGATATATATATATATATATATATATATATATATATATATATATATATATATATATATGATTTTATTATACTTGATCGCCATTTCCCGCGTCAACAAGGAAGTGCTAGGAAACAAATGAAGAACGGCCCATCCAGTCATATACGCATATATATACGTACACAGCCATATACATATATATACATGTACATATTCATACTTGCTTGTCTTCATCCATTCCTGTCGCTACCCCGTCCCACAGGAAACGGCATCGCTGCCCCCTGCTTCAGCGAGGTAGCGCCAGGAAAACAGACAAAAAAGGCCAAGATTATACCTCATAATAACCAGAGGTTCACTCGCTGGTAATAACCAGAGGTTCACTCGCTGGTAATAACCAGAGGTTCACTCCCTGGTAATAACCAGAGGTTAACTCCCTGGTAATAACCAGAGGTTCACTCCCTGGTAATAACCAGAGGTATTGGTAAGTTAATAATATGCAATTAAGAACTGACGTACGAAAATAAAGATTTAAAAAAAAAACGCTAAAATCAGAAGTAAAGTTTATTTTTTATATGATAAAAAGATATGAAGATGGTAAATGTTGTATAATTAACATTATTAGAGATGATTGTACAGACCTGCAGTGGCACAGACCATGAAGGGAGTGGCTCCCTCCTCTCTGGCCTTACTGATGCTCTCCTTCAAGTGATTAACATCCATCCTGCAGATTATTAACATGTTAACATTAACATTTTTGTTAAATTTCATAGAATTCCTATGCCTTGATTTCTTTTATCTTATGATTAACATCCTGAAGATTATTAACATGTTAACTAACATTTTTGTTAAACCATAAAATTCTTATGCCTTGATTTCCTCTATCTTATGAATAACATCCATTCTGCTTGTTATTAACATGTTAGCAGACATTAACCTACGTGTTTGATGTTAATATTCTTGTGGGTTAGCTGTGTACTGATGGTCACAACACACATCACAATATTGAAACATTAAGATTGCTTAGATTTTCACTTGCCATTAACAGTTTTCAATGCTGATTAATCACTTTTCTGATGTATGTTGAATTTCTTAACAATCTTTAAAGATGTTTTATAAGTGCTTAGCGTTTGGCCTTTTCTCACGTGTTTAACATTTCAAGGTCAGATGATTAATATTTACTTTACAATCATTAGGTTGATATTCCTGGCTTTGTCCTTTATTGGCCATCATCGTATTGCACATTATTAGAATTATATATATATATATTTATTTATTTATCTAGTTACTTATTCATTTATTTATACTTTGTCGCTGTCTCCTGCGTTAGCGAGGTAGCGCAAGGAAACAGCCGAAAGAATGGCCCAACCTACCCACATACACATGTATATACTTACATGTCCACACACGCACATATATATACCTATACATCTCAACGTATATATATATATATATATATATATATATATATATATATATATATATATATATATATGTTGTATGGTTGCGAGGCGTGGGCTATGGATAGAGTTGTGCGCAGGAGGACGGATGTGCTGGAAATGAGATGTTTGAGGACAATGTGTGGTGTGAGGTGGTTTGATCGAGTGAGTAACGTAAGGGTAAGAGAGATGTGTGGAAATAAAAAGAGCGTGGTTGAGAGAGCAGAAGAGGGTGTTTTGAAGTGGTTTGGGCACATGGAGAGAATGAGTGAGGAAAGATTGACCAAGAGGATATATGTATCGGAGGTGGAGGGAACGAGGAGAAGAGGGAGACCAAATTGGAGGTGGAAAGATGGAGTGAAAAAGATTTTGTGTGATCAGGGCCTGAACATGCAGGAGGGTGAAAGGAGGGCAAGGAATAGAGTGAATTGGAGCGATGTGGTATACCGGGGTTGACGTGCTGTCAGTGGATTGAATCAAGGCATGTGAAGCGTCTGGGGTAAACCATGGGAAGCTGTGTAGGTATGTATATTTGCGTGTGTGGACGTATGTATATACATGTGTATGGGGGGGGGGGGCATTTCTTTCGTCTGTTTCCTTGCGCTACCTCGCAAACGCGGGAGACAGCGACAAAGTATAATAAATATATATATATTTCTATGAGTCCACGGGGACGAGGTAACGCTAGGAAAAGACAACAAAGGCCACATTCGTTCACACTCAGTCTCTGTCATGTATAAGTGCACCGAAACCACAGCTCCCTTTCCACATCCAGGCCCCACAAAACCTGTATATATTCATTCCATTTCCCGTATGAGCGAGGTAGCGTTAAGAACAGGACTGAGCTGTAGAGGGAAAATCCTCACTTGTCCCTTCCCTTCTCTGTTCCTTCTTTTGGAAAATTAAAACTGGAAGGGAAGACTTCCAGCCCCCTGCTCTCATCCCTTGAAGTCGCCTTCTATGGCACGCAGGGAATACATTCTTTACCTATCCCAGGGATAATATATATGTATATATATATATATATATATATATATATATATATATATATATATATATATATATATATATTAGGATTGTGTGTGTGTGACGACCATACCTGCCATCATGGTTCACGTTGATCAGTATGAGGTTGTCGGAGCCCAGGCCTAGTGTCATGGCAGACTTGGCCAGGGAGTAGTGCGCGTCCACCGACGTGAACACCACCAGGCGACCCAGCCCGTTCGTGCCTCTCTTCTACAACAGTGTAACCAGGGCTAGTACACTACTTGTCCAGGGTTAGTATATGTGTCTGGGGTTAGTATATGTGTCTGGGGTTAGTATATGTGTCTGGGGTTAGTATATGTGTCCGGGGTTAGTATATGTGTCTGGGGTTAGTATATGTGTCTGGGGTTAGTATATGTGTCTGGGGTTAGTATATGTGTCTGGGGTTAGTATATGTGTCCGGGGTTAGTATATGTGTCTGGGGTTAGTGTATGTGTCTGGGGTTAGTATATGTGTCCGGGGTTAGTATATGTGTCTGGGGTTAGTATATGTGTCTGGTGTTAGTATATGTGTCCGGGGTTGGTATATGTATCCGGCGTAGTAGTTCACGGGCTAGTAGTGTTGAAATAGATTTGGTTGAGAGGTTAGTGATGATGGAGGAGGGTAGAAGGTACGGGTGGAATGAGATGTATAGAAATGCCGGGCAGGAGAGTCACATGGCAGAGTCGTGGCTCAAATTATTTAGTTGCTGTTTAACATAATATTTACATAAATTGGTTCTATTTTCGGGGAAGCCGATGAGATTAATTTTACGAAAATTGATATAATAGAAAAAAATGAACCTAAAGTGAACTAATTATGAAGTTGCAAATAGCATGAATAGTGATGCATGTTAACTTAGAAAACTGGCTTTGGTTGGATAATTTGTCTACTAATTAGAAAAAGAAATAATACAAAACCCTACAGAACCCACATATAAATTAGTGTATGATCTGCAACTTTAATAAGTGTCACTTATCAAACCTGATCCTTAAAGAAAGGATGGCCTTCTTACAGCTCTAATTATAACTTTCCCATGTAGTATATATTAGTCAGGTATGTAGAGAGTACCATATCGTCATCCCTACTTACACTGCCTCATTAGTGCCCTGTACCTACTTACACTGTCTCAGTAGTGCCCTGTACCCACTTAAACTGCCTCAGTAGTGCCCTGTACCTACTTAAACTGCCTCTAGTGCCCTGTACCTACTTAAACCGCCTCAATAGTACCCGGAATCTACCTTATACATACCTAAACTACCTTCGTAGTGCATTAAAGCTACCTAAACTGCCTCAGTAGCGCCCAGTACCCGTCTAAATTTCCTCAGTATTGCCTGCTACCTACCTTGACGTCGGGGAAGTGGCTGTAGCGGGCCAGCAACATGCCGTACAGGTTGGACATAGACCCACCCGGCGAGAACAGCCCGTCGTGTTCCTTGTACCCGACGTGGTCAGCCATGGTTGCCAGAACCTGCACCAACATACTGACACTGAGGGACATGTTGGAGCTGAGGGACATGTTGAAGCTGAGGGACATGTTGGAGCTGAGGGACATGTTGGAGCTGAGGGACATGTTGAAGCTGAGGGACATGTTGAAGCTGAGGGACATACTGACACTGAGGGACATGTTGGAGCTGAGGGACATGTTGAAGCTGAGGGACATACTGACACTGAGGGACATACTGACACTGAGGGACATGTTGAAGCTGAGGGACGTGTTGGAGCTGAGGGACATGTTGAAGCTGAGGGACATACTGACACTGAGGGACATGCTGGAGCTGAGGGACATGTTGAAGCTGAGGGACATGTTGGAGCTGAGGGACATGTTGGAGCTGAGGGACATGTTGGAGCTGAGGGACGTGTTGAAGCTGAGGGACATACTGACACTGAGGGACATGTTGGAGCTGAGGGACATGTTGAAGCTGAGGGACATACTGACACTGAGGGACATGTTGGAGCTGAGGGACATGTTGAAGCTGAGGGACATGTTGGAGCTGAGGGACATGTTGGAGCTGAGGGACATGTTGGAGCTGAGGGACATGTTGAAGCTGAGGGACATGTTGGAGCTGAGGGACATACTGACACTGAGGGACATGTTGGAGCTGAGGGACATGATGAAGCTGAGGGACATGTTGGAGCTGAGGGACATGTTGGAGCTGAGGGACGTGTTGAAGCTGAGGGACATACTGACACTGAGGGACATGTTGGAGCTGAGGGACGTGTTGAAGCTGAGGGACATGTTGGAGCTGAGGGACATACTGACACTGAGGGACATGTTGGAGCTGAGGGACATGTTGAAGCTGAGGGACGTGTTGGAGCTGAGGGACATGTTGAAGCTGAGGGACATGTTGGAGCTGAGGGACATGTTGGAGCTGAGGGACATACTGACGCTGAGGGACATAGGGTTGAAAACCATAGTAGGGTTGATAGATACGTTAAGGCAGAACAAGATATTGAGGAAGAATATTCAATTCTCAAGACACAAAGGTCACCAGGAAGAACTGTTCATGATAGCTGTGACCCAGCTACGTACGATAACATATTACTTCATGCATCATTCACTCATGGAAAGACGCATCATTCAATGGTCAACAAAATTGACAAGTACAAGAACATAACAGTTTGATGACATAGGTCAATCACGATAAGCAAACATAAGGTCAGGTCAGGTCAGGCTGCTGTTTATTGCATAAAACTAAATATGAACTCGTGCATTCCCTCACTGCTTCAAACTGTTGTATATTCGTGTAGGTCACAGGAAGAAAGGACTGTATACTGTATTCAATCACTGGTATAAAGTATAGTATACTGTAGTATGTTAGAGATTGATGTTATTAATAATTATAAGTCGGACGTAAATTTAGACTTATGTGCACAAGGTCATGTTAGGTGACATGGTCAGTGTTAACAAGGTCATGTTAGGTGACATGGTCAGTGTTCACAAGGTCATGTTAGGTGACATGGTCAGTGTTCACAAGGTCATGTTAGGTGACATGGTCAGTGTTCACAAAGTCATGTTAGGTGACATGGTCAGTGTTCACAAGGTCATGTTAGGTGACATGGTCAGTGTTAACAAGGTCATGTTAGGTGACATGGTCAGTGTTCACAAAGTCATGTTAGGTGACATGGTCAGTGTTCACAAGGTCATGTTAGGTGACATGGTCAGTGTTCACAAGGTCATGTTAGGTGACATGGTCAGTGTTCACAAGGTCATGTTAGGTGACATGGTCAGTGTTCACAAAGTCATGTTAGGTGACATGGTCAGTGTTCACAAGGTCATGTTAGGTGACATGGTCAGTGTTCACAAGGTCATGTTAGGTGACATGGTCAGTGTTCACAAGGTCATGTTAGGTGACATGGTCAGTGTTGACAAGGTCATGTTAGGTGACATGGTCAGTGTTCACAAGGTCATGTTAGGTGACATGGTCAGTGTTCACAAGGTCATGTTAGGTGACATGGTCAGTGTTGACAAGGTCATGTTAGGTGACATGGTCAGTGTTCACAAGGTCATGTTAGGTGACATGGTCAGTGTTCACAAGGTCATGTTAGGTGACATGGTCAGTGTTCACAAGGTCATGTTAGGTGACATGGTCAGTGTTAACAAGGTCATGTTAGGTGACATGGTCAGTGTTCACAAGGTCATGTTAGGTGACATGGTCAGTGTTCACAAGGTCATGTTAGGTGACATGGTCAGTGTTCACAAGGTCATGTTAGGTGACATGGTCAGTGTTCACAAGGTCATGTTAGGTGACATGGTCAGTGTTCACAAGGTCATGTTAGGTGACATGGTCAGTGTTAACAAGGTCATGTTAGGTGACATGGTCAGTGTTAACAAGGTCATGTTAGGTGACATGGTCAGTGTTCACAAGGTCATGTTAGGTGACATGGTCAGTGTTCACAAGGTCATGTTAGGTGACATGGTCAGTGTTAACAAGGTCATGTTAGGTGACATGGTCAGTGTTAACAAGGTCATGTTAGGTGACATGGTCAGTGTTCACAAGGTCATGTTAGGTGACATGGTCAGTGTTCACAAGGTCATGTTAGGTGACATGGTCAGTGTTAACAAGGTCATGTTAGGTGACATGGTCAGTGTTCACAAGGTCATGTTAGGTGACATGGTCAGTGTTCACAAGGTCATGTTAGGTGACATGGTCAGTGTTAACAAGGTCATGTTAGGTGACATGGTCAGTGTTCACAAGGTCATGTTAGGTGACATGGTCAGTGTTCACAAGGTCATGTTAGGTGACATGGTCAGTGTTCACAAGGTCATGTTAGGTGACATGGTCAGTGTTCACAAGGTCATGTTAGGTGACATGGTCAGTGTTAACAAGGTCATGTTAGGTGACATGGTCAGTGTTCACAAGGTCATGTTAGGTGACATGGTCAGTGTTAACAAGGTCATGTTAGGTGACATGGTCAGTGTTCACAAGGTCATGTTAGGTGACATGGTCAGTGTTAACAAGGTCATGTTAGGTGACATGGTCAGTGTTCACAAGGTCATGGTAGGTGACATGGTCAGTGTTCACAAGGTCATGTTAGGTGACATGGTCAGTGTTAACAAGGTCATGTTAGGTGACATGGTCAGTGTTAACAAGGTCATGTTAGATGACATGGTCAGTGTTCACAAGGTCATGTTAGGTGACATGGTCAGTGTTCACAAGGTCATGTTAGGTGACATGGTCAGTGTTCACAAGGTCATGTTAGGTGACATGGTCAGTGTTCACAAGGTCATGTTAGATGACATGGTCAGTGTTAACAAGGTCATGTTAGGTGACATGGTCAGTGTTCACAAGGTCATGTTAGGTGACATGGTCAGTGTTAACAAGGTCATGTTAGGTGACATGGTCAGTGTTCACAAGGTCATGTTAGGTGACATGGTCAGTGTTAACAAGGTCATGTTAGGTGACATGGTCAGTGTTCACAAGGTCATGGTAGGTGACATGGTCAGTGTTCACAAGGTCATGTTAGGTGACATGGTCAGTGTTAACAAGGTCATGTTAGGTGACATGGTCAGTGTTCACAAGGTCATGTTAGGTGACATGGTCAGTGTTCACAAGGTCATGTTAGGTGACATGGTCAGTGTTAACAAGGTCATGTTAGGTGACATGGTCAGTGTTCACAAGGTCATGTTAGGTGACATGGTCAGTGTTCACAAGGTCATGTTAGGTGACATGGTCAGTGTTAACAAGGTCATGTTAGGTGACATGGTCAGTGTTCACAAGGTCATGTTAGGTGACATGGTCAGTGTTAACAAGGTCATGTTAGGTGACATGGTCAGTGTTAACAAGGTCATGTTAGGTGACATGGTCAGTGTTCACAAGGTCATGTTAGGTGACATGGTCAGTGTTAACAAGGTCATGTTAGGTGACATGGTCAGTGTTCACAAGGTCATGTTAGGTGACATGGTCAGTGTTCACAAGGTCATGTTAGGTGACATGGTCAGTGTTAACAAGGTCATGTTAGGTGACATGGTCAGTGTTCACAAGGTCATGTTAGGTGACATGGTCAGTGTTCACAAGGTCATGTTAGGTGACATGGTCAGTGTTAACAAGGTCATGTTAGGTGACATGGTCAGTGTTCACAAGGTCATGGTAGGTGTCGGTCACTGTTCACAAGGTCATGTTAGGTCACAAGGTCGTGTTAGGTCACAGGGTCAGCTAGTTACCTGGAACTCCATGAGTGTGAAGACAGGCGCCACTTCATACGTGTAGACCGACGGGTTGAGAGCGTCTGTGATCCATTGCCCCACCAGACCGTACACGTCCAGGCTGATCAACACAAAGTTTAGGTCAGACATTATCATTTATTTCTTAATTTGTTTGTTGTTTGTTCAGTAGCTGAAATAGTAATCAGGCAATTTGAATTTTAGAGTAGGTACGTGGAGTGAAAAAAAAAAAACTGATTTTTGTCAAATGGTTAATTTTCTTACATTTCAACATGCAGTAGATTTGATAAGCTATCTTGTGTGATCGCATTGTTACTGACGTGTTTTTCTCCTTTTTTACTTTTTCTGAATAACTGATAATTATTGTTGCTTCTCTATGGATTTTGTAGGTAATTGAGATGTCAGTCTCTACATTTTCATATCAGACGAAAAGTTTTTTTTTTTCTTATTTCATGAAAATCATAACAGATATCTGTTAATTAGTGCTGAGTTCATAGACGCCTAGAGAGAGAGAGAGAGAAAGAGAGAGAGAGAATGGCACCATGAGAGGGAGGAAGGACTCGCTCCTAGTTCATATCAGCTTTGGTAGGAGTTTAATTAAGGTCTTGGATCCCAGGGGATGGGCGTCACGAGGGTTGTGGATATACTTGTGTTGGTCTGCTGCTCTGTCTGTGCTCGTGGCTGTCTGTCTGGACGAGCCATAAGCCACGTCACGTCACACACATGTCTGTACTGAGGCCAGACAAGCCATCACAGTTCCTGGTGTACATTGTTACTGTTCTCCCTGACCAGCACACCAGCCGCGTACATGTAACGCCTTACGAAATTATGATGATGATGTAGAGATGTGTGGGCGAGTCGCTATGTAGAGTTACAGGAAAACATGAAGGATTGACAGAATATCCTGGAAACCCACACAGAGCAGCACCTGGCTTACCTGGAGACGACCTGGTTCATGTGGGGATGACCTGGCTTACCTGGAGACGACTTGGTTCATGTGGGGATGACCTGGCTTACCTGGAGACGACCTGGTTCATGTGGGGATGACCTGGCTTACCTGGAGACGACCTGGTTCATGTGGGGATGACCTGGCTTGCCTGGAGACGACCTGGTTCATGTGGGGATGACCTGGCTTACCTGGAGACGACCTGGTTCATGTGGGGATGACCTGGCTTACCTGGAGAAAAGCTGGTTGATGAAGTAAGGATGACCTGTCTTGACGCTGTACTTGACCACATCCTTTAGTTGCTTGAGGAGGTCATCCTGGGTCACGCCTTCCTCCCGAAGGGTTAGGTCAAGACGTTTCCTGAGCTGGTCAGGTTCCATCCACTCTACCACCTGTAGGGAGGCAAACTTTCCTCAACACAATATCTGTACAAGGATGGAAACACTTCCGTACGAAGACAGAACACCCGTGTACGGACGACAACACCTGTGTATATTGGACTTGAGCAGCTTGTCCCTCACCAGTGACCCCCACCCACCCGCTACCTACTGACCTTGGAGTGTCTGTCGGTGGCGCGGAAGACGGCTTCTTCCACCAGGAGGTGCAGTACGGCCTTGAGGAAGTGCTCGTGCTTGGCGTGGTCAGGCCCACTCTGCCAGCTGCAGGCACCCCACACCCCGTTCTCAGATTCGTCCGGCCCATTGCCGGGCGCATAGGCAACCCCCAGCCCGTTCTCCTCCTGTTTCTCCATGTTGCCCAAGAAAACGGATCTGTTGGTACAGAGGAAATCCGTGTGTAATGCTCCACGGATGATCAACACTTTAATGATATTCATTATTGCAATATTGATTATAATAAGGCAATAGTGACACCATAATATGCTCATATTTCAACTCATTTCATCTCATTAGGTAACGTGAAGAAATTTGTCTTCCTCAGAAGCAGCGTAATGCCAAACTGAAAGATCATGAACGAGGAGTTCATGAGCGTTAATAACCCTGCGACTTGTGTTATATTCCAGTGTTCTTCCCGGAACAAGGCAGAACATCAGACTGAATGAAGAACCAAGTTGTTCTCTGACGAGGATCTTGGTATATAGTTTTACACGAGTCGAGCTGCACAAAGTCATCACCGGGAACTAACGTATATAACTAGCGTATACCACTGTCAGCGCACATGCATCATGCCAACTCAGGTTTCTCCGCCTCGCTATATCTGCCATCGAGAGTCGTTCAGAATGTTGGTGTTCATGAGAAAATACATCAACACAACCACAAGCTGCACTGTAATCACACAGGAGTCATCAATAAATATAAGCACAATAATTACAAGCAAGAATCGTAAACAATATTTATAATATCAATGACGGACGTGGGCGTTGCGACGGCATTCGCTATGTGAGCGCTGAGTGGCCACAATGCACGAGATTTGTGTACTTTGTCGAGGAAGTAGAGAGAGAGAGCGAGCATATGAACGCGCACTTTCATAGAACACATAATGCCCTCCAACTGCAAGGACTCGAACCCGGGACCTTTGTGTGCTAGTTGGAGACTCAAACCGCTCGGTTATGATCACAACCAAACGAAAAGGGTCCCCAAACTTGTCCTGTACCTTGATGATTTAGAAAGGGATTATATTCTCGTATATGTTGGAAAGGAATTCTCGTATTGTGTAAATGGTTTCAGTTATGTGTAGTCTTGTAGGCTCGTGGCAGTGTTTCAGTAGGATCATGTTTTCAGTAAGATGTTAACAAGTGAGAGTCATGTTAAGTTGTTGTTGTTGTATATATAATAGAGTCTCATTTTCGAAGGTGATGAGGTGTTAAACCTCGACTGTGTGATGTGCTAGTCATACCGGTGTGTTAACGTTGTTCTGATGTGTACAAATGGGCAGGAGGACTTAGAAACTACGTTAGTAGACTGTACTGGCGTATTGCTCTGTAACCCACTTGTCTAAGCGAGCTACCAATTTATTAGCCAGTCTGGAGGAGGAGGAGGATGAACACTTGGGTTGGGTGTGGGCCGAGTGGCGCTCACAGTATTAGAATCCATGTCTTTGCTGATGCCTGGTGAAGAACACGAACCACTTCACCCCAGAACCCTCTCTCTCTCTCTCTCTCTCTCTCTCTCTCTCTCTATATATATATATATATATATATATATATATATATATATATATATATATATATATGTATGTGTGTGTGTGTGTGTTGTACCAAGAATGGCAATAAAAATTACCTTAAGGAAAAGAGTTGTGTGTTGAGATGTGAGCCAGCAGGTGTGGTGTGCGGTATAGCCAGACTGAGGCTGGAGGAGGTCAAGGACAGACGGGATTACACTTGGTCAGTGCTGGTGACACGCTCAGCATGGGGCAACACCTCCTCCTCCACACTAGTGAAAACCCCCGCTGTTGTACAGCGGTCATACAGTAGTGAACCTGCAGAACTGTCTCACTGATGAACTAAATATGTCACACACACACAGTATTGTATATATATATATATATATATATATATATATATATATATATATATATATATATATATATATATATATATTTTTTTTTTTTTTTTTTTTTTTTTTTTTTTTGCCGCTGTCTCCCGCGTTTGCGAGGTAGCGCAAGGAACAGACGAAAGAAATGGCCCAACCCACCCCCATACACATGTATTACGTCCACACACGCAAATATACATACCTACACAGCTTTCCATGGTTTACCCCAGACGCTTCACATGCCCTGATTCAATCCACTGACAGCACGTCAACCCCGGTATACCACATCGCTCCAATTCACTCTATTCCTTGCCCTCCTTTCACCCTCCTGCATGTTCAGGCCCCGATCACACAAAATCTTCTTCACTCCATCTTTCCACCTCCAATTTGGTCTCCCTCTTCTCCTCGTTCCCTCCACCTCCGACACATATATCCTCTTGGTCAATCTTTCCTCACTCATTCTCTCCATGTGCCCAAACCATTTCAAAACACCCTCTTCTGCTCTCTCAACCACGCTCTTTTTATTTCCACACATCTCTCTTACCCTTACGTTACTTACTCGATCAAACCACCTCACACCACACATTGTCCTCAAACATCTCATTTCCAGCACATCCATCCTCCTGCGCACCACTCTATCCATAGCCCACGCCTCGCAACCATACAACATTGTTGGAACCACTATTCCTTCAAACATACCCATTTTTGCTTTCCGAGATAATGTTCTCGACTTCCACACATTCTTCAAGGCTCCCAGAATTTTCGCCCCCTCCCCCACCCTATGATCCACTTCCGCTTCCATGGTTCCATCCGCTGCCAGATCCACTCCCAGATATCTAAAACACTTCTTCCTCCAGTTTTTCTCCATTCAAACTCACCTCCCAATTGACTTGACCCTCAACCCTACTGTACCTAATAACCTTGCTCTTATTCACATTTACTCTTAACTTTCTTCTTTCACACACTTTACCAAACTCAGTCACCAGCTTCTGCAGTTTCTCACATGAATCAGCCACCAGCGCTGTATCATCAGCGAACAACAACTGACTCACTTCCCAAGCTCTCTCATCCCCAACAGACTGAGTTTGGTAAAGTGTGTGGAAGAAGAAAGTTAAGAGTAAATGTGAATAAGAGCAAGGTTATTAGGTACAGTAGGGTTGAGGGTCAAGTCAATTGGGAGGTGAGTTTGAATGGAGAAAAACTGGAGGAAGTGAAGTGTTTTAGATATCTGGGAGTGGATCTGGCAGCGGATGGAACCATGGAAGCGGAAGTGGATCATAGGGTGGGGGAGGGGGCGAAAATTTTGGGAGCCTTGAAAAATGTGTGGAAGTCGAGAACATTATCTCGGAAAGCAAAAATGGGTATGTTTGAGGGAATGGTGGTTCCAACAATGTTGTATGGTTGCGAGGCGTGGGCTATGGATAGAGTTGTGCGCAGGAGGATGGATGTGCTGGAAATGAGATGTTTGAGGACAATGTGTGGTGTGAGGTGGTTTGATCGAGTAAGTAACGTAAGGGTAAGAGAGATGTGTGGAAATAAAAAGAGCGTGGTTGAGAGAGCAGAAGAGGGTGTTTTGAAATGGTTTGGGCACATGGAGAGAATGAGTGAGGAAAGATTGACCAAGAGGATATATGTGTCGGAGGTGGAGGGAACGAGGAGAAGAGGGAGACCAAATTGGAGGTGGAAAGATGGAGTGAAAAAGATTTTGTGTGATCGGGGCCTGAACATGCAGGAGGGTGAAAGGAGGGCAAGGAATAGAGTGAATTGGAGCGATGTGGTATACAGGGGTTGACGTGCTGTCAGTGGATTGAATCAAGGCATGTGAAGCGTCTGGGGTAAACCATGGAAAGCTGTGTAGGTATGTATATTTGCGTGTGTGGACGTGTGTATGTACATGTGTATGGGGGGGGGGGGGGTTGGGCCATTTCTTTCGTCTGTTTCCTTGCGCTACCTCGCAAACGCGGGAGACAGCGACAAAGTATAAAAAAAAAAAAAAAAAAAAAAAAAAATATATATATATATATATATATATATATATATATATATATATATATATGATCAAATGTATGAAGGAACAGAAGTCAAGGAACCAGAGCTGAATTTACAGCTATACATACCCCGAGATTGTTGGGGTCTATATGTCTTGATTCGTGGGTGTGCTGATGCAGTAAACTTGTAACTTACGAGGGTACGGTGCACGTGTGGTAGGAAGGTGCACATGTGGTGGGAAGGTGCACGTGTGGTAGGAAGTTGCACTTGTGGTGGGAGGGGGGTAAGAAAGTGGACATGTGGTGGGAAGGGGGTAAGAAAGTGCACTTGTGGTGGGAAGGGGGTAAGAAGGAGGAGGAGTCCCACATGTCTACCTTCCCGTGGCTCAGGGTAAACACGGCCTTGTGAGAGTCGGGGAGGCAGGTACCTGACCCAGCTGGGGCGTACGTATGTTAGTGTGTGTGTGTACACGTGGGGCAGCCAGTGTAAAACTTGGTTCATAACAGACATACACACTAACATGAAACAAGCGACCCGTCCACCTCACGTTGTGAAGGCTAAGTCAGCTACTCAGACCCACTTACGGGAAGCAATAACTCGCTCACTCCCTCCAAATTGCACAGAAAAGGGTTGTGAATGCTGCTACCTGCCCGCCAAGTGAGGTCTGAAGTAACGTTCTGTTCCTTTGTCAGGATAAATGCAGTACGACCCACATTGATAAGCTGACAATAGAGACAGTCAGGACTGTGGACGGCCTACAATCACAAGTGCTTCCACGGTACACACCGTCACCAGAGGAGGCTCTCGTGCGTCAGGCAGGGCAGGAAGTGCTGCCATTACCGCTTAGATTGACAGAGTCGCACCGCAGCTTTAAGGTGGCTGGCCCGGGGCGGCAGGGGGTAGGAGACAGGAGAGCGAGAGAGAGAGAGCGAGAGAGAGAGAGAGAGAGAGAGAGAGAGAGAGAATAGTAACATGAAGGAGAGAGTCCGGTGTGTGTGAGGGGGGGGGGGGAGTTTAGTTACATTGTCAGATTTGTACAGTTGGTGATGTTGTCATGCAGTGCCTGCCTCTTGTCCAGTGAGGCGGTAACCTCATGATAAGTAAGAAGACGACCCACAGTATGTGTCACCTGTTCATCATTGTCTGGTCCAACACACACGACATTGCAGTCCACGTTCATATACAAATGTTCCCAGCAGAGTTGTGTGCGTCGTGTTCATTATGTTGTACAACATACAACTGTTGGAGTCGTTGGTGTGTGACACCCCATCCACCCTCTCCAGGCTATATCATCTCTGAGTACCATTGTAACGACGAAATTGGGTCATTGTTTACAATCCGGTGGTTCTGGAGGTCCGTCGCGGACAATACATGACGTCACCAGAACGTGGATGCTGCACTGGTCCTGCAGTGTACGCTGATACTGGACCAGAATGCAAGCACCTGACACCTAATTGGTTAAAGATATTTCCCATTTAATGTCCAGTCCGACATGTATGTTGACGTAACGCGACAAATATTGGTTTACAATATCGTCCTCGGGTATACATGTCTACACCCGAGAAAAGGGAACTCATCTTGAGCAAGTGTATACCGACGTAAACAAATGATAACATGAACCAGAGAAAAACTTAGAGATCAATGAATGAACGAAATTCAGCAGGTAACATGCCACGTTTTTCGTTAATAGTTTTCTTTATATCGTTGAGTGACGATTGTAAAGTAGAAAACGTACTACATGAGAGGGTAACTAATTTATAGTTGGTACATCAAATAATGTATTGATAAAGTTGTTATTTGTATAGTTATTTACTGGCGGTTACTACATGACAAGGGAAAACACTGTTTGAGGTCTCACTTTAATAACTGTTGATGTTTATATTTTTGTTTTTACCTTTAAGGAAGATATTATAAATCCTGTTTACCACAAGACGACCCTTGAGTACGACGGTACAACCCTTGAGCACAACGGTACGGTCGTTGTGAACCACGGTACGACCCTTGAGCACGACGGTACGGTCGTTGTGAACCACGGTACGACCCTTGAGCACAACGGTACGGTCGTTGTGAACCACGGTACGACCCTTGAGCACGACGGTACGGTCGTTGGGTAACACGGTACGACCCTTGAATACGACAGAATGGTCGTTGTGTATCACGGTACGACCCTTGAGCACAACGGTACGGTCGTTGTGTACCACAGTACGACCCTTGAACACGACAGAATGGTCGTTGGATACGACCGTACGACCCTTCAGGACCAACCCCGTCCTGGGATGTCCCAGCCCTCCTGGCACTAACTTTGTCCTGGGATGCCCTAAGCGTCCCGACCCTGGGATGTCCCAGCCCAGTATCAAGGTGTCAGTGAGGGATGTACAAGTCACATTGTAAGAAACATGTGAAAGGTGATTGGGCAGCCGTGACTGCAATAAACTGTTTGTAAACCTTGCACGAGAGTGAGTGGATCATGCATTAAGACATGGAACTGGTCGACTACCGGAAGGTTTAGGATATATTTGTAGTCCATGAGGAGGAACGTTGTTATGGAAGAATTTCTTACGCCTTCTGTAATGTTCAGTTGGTGTCATCTCTGAACTGACTTGTGTTGGTCGGGTCTGGCAGGAGTCTGTGTTAGTCATGTTTACATCTGATCTTATTCAGTATGAGGAAGGTGGCCAGACTGCACACAGCCGAGCCTGAGTCTCAGGCAGCATGGTGTCTGCTGATCCCGTTCATGGAACCATAGTGAGAGAGAGAAAGGAGCATCACCTTCCATCACACTATTTATCTTGAAGATTTGAACCAGTTTATGGGACGTCAGGTTAGCAGAGTGTTGATGGCCAGTTATTGATGCATCAGCAGCAACACCACTTCTGGTCTGTCACTACCCAGTTTGTGAGGGATTAGGTTTAGTGGTGTTGGTATTACTGGGTGTGTTGTGTGTCAAGCTTCTGGTGAGAGAGGCAGAGATTGAGGGTGATTTCCCCTGGGAAGGCACGACGGCCGTCTGACCTGCAACACAACAGAGGCCAGGGTGAAAATTCTCGCCATGTTTGTAAGTAGTTGCTGAGAGAGCCGTTACGAGGCTGTGTTTATGAATAGGACGATAGTTATTGTCGAGTTTTCACAGTCAAGAAACTACGTGTAGGTATCATGTTACAACTGGCCTTAATGGAGCGCAGGGGAACGTGTGTTCTTGCTGTGAAGACGATCATTGTGTCATGTCTGAAGTGCACGTGAAGCAGGCATTACTGCCACACACGACACGATCTCCCTGTCTCATGACATCAGTCCCACCTCCCACAGCCAGAGAGGTTGTGACACTGGCCCCAACAACACCCCGACCCATAACCTAATCACAACATATATAATGTTATGACTGTGTTCTATGGTTTATAATTCATAGTAAACACAGTAGTAACATAACCTCATAGAAAACACTGCACTCAAACAAAGCCAATTTTGTTTAATGAGTTGAAACTGGAGAATAAAGGAAATTATTTCCATTGTTGAAGTGCGTTATAAAGCTCACACAGTCGTTATTCAACATACCAGCAGAGCAGTGAGGAACAGTGATGATATGACACGTTTTGAGGAGAATCTTCGACGATGAGTAAGACACATACCATCCTGACGTTTTATTTTGAATTATGTAGTTCTATAACGAGACTGTACTCCCAAAACCACATCCTCAATCAAGATGATTTTTCACTTGCAGTGTAACCTCGAGAACTCGAATCTGGTAGCATATATATACATATGTGTGTGTGTGTGCCCCATTTCCCGTGTTAGCGAGGTAGCGTAAGAACAGAGGACTGAGCCTTAGAGGGATAATCCTCACTTGGCCCCCTTCTCTCTTCCTTCTTTTAGAAAAGTAAAACAGAAGTGAAGGATTTCCAGCACCCATCTCTCACCCCTTTTGAGGTTTGCATGATATGTATATTCATTTATTCATTTCATTCATTACGCTTGATCGCCGTCTCCCGCTTCAACGAGGTAGCGCAAGAAAACAGACGGGGAATGGCCCAAACCTCCCACGTACACATGTATATACATAAACCCCCATACACGATTATATACATACATATACCTTTCAACGTATACATACATATACATACACAGACATATACATATGTGCACATGTACATATTCACACTTGCCTTCATCCATGTCCGTCGCCACCCCGCCACACAAGAAATAGCATCCCCCACCCTCCAGCGAGGAAGCGCCAGGAATGACAAAAAAAAAAAAAAAAAAAAGTGGCCACATTCGTTCACACTCAGTCTCTAGCTGTCATGTGTAATGCACCGAAACCACAGCTCCCTTTCCACATCCAGTCCCCACGGACCTTTCCATGGTTTACCCCAGACGCTTCACATGCCCTAGTTGAATCAATTGACAGCACCTCGACCCCGGTATACCACGTCGTTCCAGTTCACTATCCTTTGCAGGCCTTTCACCCTTCTGTATGTTCAGGGCCCGATCGCTCAAAATCTTTTTTACTCCATCTTTCCACCTCCAATTTGGTCTCCCGCTTCTCATTCTTCCCTCCATCTCTGACACATATATCCTCTTTGTCAATCTTTTCTCACTCATTCTCTCCATGTATCCAAACCATTTCAACATATCCTCTTCCGCTCTCTCAGCCACTTTTTTTTTATTACCACACATCTCTCTTACCCTTTCATTACTTGATCAAACCACCTTACACTACTTATTTTCCTCAAACATCTCATTTCCAACACATCCACCCTCCTCTGCACAATTCTATCTATAGCCCATGCCTCGCAACCATGTAGGAACCACTATTCCTTCAAACATACCCATTTTTGCTCTCCGAGATAACGTTCTTGCCTTCCACACATCCTTTAACGCTCCCAGAACCTTTGCCCCCTCCCCCACCCTGACTCACTTCCGCTTATATGGTTCCATTCGTTGCTAAGTCCACTCCCAGATATCTAAAACACTTCACTTCCTCCAATTGTTCTCCATTAAAACTTACATCCCAGTTAACTTTTCCCTCAACCCTAGTGAACCTAATAACCTTGCTCTTATTCACATTTACTCTCAGCTTTCTCCTTTCACACACTTTCCCAAACTCACTCACCAACTTCTGCAGTTTCTCCCTCGAATCAGTCATTAGAGCTGTATCATCGGGGAACAACAACTGATTCACTTCCCAGGCCCTCTCATCCACAACAGACACCATACTCGCCCATCTCTCCAAAACTCTTCCTTTTACCTCTCTAACCACTCCATCCATAAACAAATTAAGCAATCATGTGGACATCACACACCCCTGCCACAGACCGACATTCACTGGGAACCCGTCACTTTTCCTCTCTTCCTACTCGTACACATGCCTTACATCCTTGGTTAAAAATTTTCACTGCTTCGAGCAACTTACCTCCCACACCATATAATCTTAAGACGTTCCACAAAGCATCTCTATCAACCCAATCATATACCTTCTCCTGATCCATAAATGCTACATACAAATCCCTCTGTTTCTCTCGGTATTTCTCACACACATTCTTCAAAGCAAACACCTGATCCACACATCCTCTACCACTTCTGAAACCACACTGCTTCCCAGTTTGATGTTCTGTACATGTCTTTACCCTTTAAATCTATGCCTTCCCATATAACTTCCCAAGAATACTCAACAAACTTATGCCTCTGTAATTCGAATACTCACCTTTATCCCCTTTGCCTTTGTACAATGGCACTGTGCGTGCATTCTTTCAATCCTTAGGCACTTCACCATGATCCATACATGCAGTGAATATCCTTACCAACCAGTCGACAACAGTCACGCCCTTTTTTTTGATAAATTCTACTTAAATACCATCCAAACCCGCCGCCTTGCCGGATTTCATCTTCCGCAGAGCTTTCACTCACTACCTCTTCTCTCTTAACCATACCATTCTCCCTGACCCTCTCTCTTTGCACACCGCTCCGACCAAAGTATCCTACATCTGCCACTCTGTCATCAAAATATGTCAAGCTTCCGATGTTGGTACGGAAACTGTCATGTGATTGTACTGCACCCTCATCACACAGTACTGCACCCTCATCATCACACAGTACTGCACCCTCATCATCACACAGTACTGCACCCTCATCACACAGTACTGCACCCTCATCATCACACAGTACTGCACCCTCATCACACAGTACTGCACCCTCATCATCATACAGTACTGCACCGTCATCATCACACAGTACTGCACCCTCATCATCACACAGTACTGCACCCTCATCATCACACAGTACTGCACCGTCATCACACAGTACTGCACCGTCATCACACAGTACTGCACCCTCATCACACAGTACTGCACCGTCATCATCACACAGTACTGCACCCTCATCACACAGTACTGCACCGTCATCACACAGTACTGCACCCTCATCACACAGTACTGCACCCTCATCACACAGTACTGCACCGTCATCATCACACAGTACTGCACCGTCATCACACAGTACTGCACCCTCATCACACAGTACTGCACCCTCATCACACAGTACTGCACCGTCATCATCACACAGTACTGCACCCTCATCATCACACAGTACTGCACCCTCATCACACAGTACTGCACCCTCATCATCACACAGTACTGCACCGTCATCATCACACAGTACTGCACCGTCATCATCACACAGTACTGCACCGTCATCATCACACAGTACTGCACCCTCATCATCACACAGTACTGCACCCTCATCATCACACAGTACTGCACCGTCATCATCACACAGTACTGCACCGTCATCATCACACAGTACTGCACCCTCATCATCACACAGTACTGCACCGTCATCATCACACAGTACTGCACCCTCATCATCACACAGTACTGCACCCTCATCATCACACAGTACTGCACCGTCATCACACAGTACTGCACCCTCATCATCACACAGTACTGCACCCTCATCATCATACAGTACTGCACCGTCATCATCACACAGTACTGCACCCTCATCACACAGTACTGCACCCTCATCATCACACAGTACTGCACCCTCATCATCACACAGTACTGCACCGTCATCATCACACAGTACTGCACCGTCATCATCACACAGTACTGCACCGTCATCATCACACAGTACTGCACCGTCATCATCACACAGTACTGCACCGTCATCATCACACAGTACTGCACCCTCATCATCACACAGTACTGCACCCTCATCATCACACAGTACTGCACCCTCATCATCACACAGTACTGCACCCTCATCATCACACAGTACTGCACCCTCATCATCACACAGTACTGCACCCTCATCATCACACAGTACTGCACCCTCATCATCATACAGTACTGCACCCTCATCACACAGTACTGCACCCTCATCATCACACAGTACTGCACCCTCATCACACAGTACTGCACCGTCATCATCACACAGTACTGCACCCTCATCATCACACAGTACTGCACCCTCATCATCACACAGTACTGCACCCTCATCATCACACAGTACTGCACCGTCATCATCACACAGTACTGCACCGTCATCATCACACAGTACTGCACCCTCATCATCACACAGTACTGCACCCTCATCATCACACAGTACTGCACCGTCATCATCACACAGTACTGCACCCTCATCATCACACAGTACTGCACCGTCATCATCACACAGTACTGCACCCTCATCACACAGTACTGCACCGTCATCATCACACAGTACTGCACCGTCATCATCACACAGTACTGCACCCTCATCATCATACAGTACTGCACCCTCATCACACAGTACTGCACCGTCATCATCACACAGTACTGCACCCTCATCACACAGTACTGCACCCTCATCATCACACAGTACTGCACCGTCATCATCACACAGTACTGCACCCTCATCACACAGTACTGCACCCTCATCATCACACAGTACTGCACCGTCATCATCACACAGTACTGCACCCTCATCACACAGTACTGCACCCTCATCATCACACAGTACTGCACCGTCATCATCACACAGTACTGCACCCTCATCACACAGTACTGCACCCTCATCATCACACAGTACTGCACCCTCATCATCACACAGTACTGCACCCTCATCACACAGTACTGCACCGTCATCATCACACAGTACTGCACCCTCATCATCACACAGTACTGCACCGTCATCATCACACAGTACTGCACCCTCATTACACAGTACTGCACCCTCATCATCACACAGTACTGCACCGTCATCATCACACAGTACTGCACCGTCATCATCACACAGTACTGCACCGTCATCATCACACAGTACTGCACCGTCATCATCACACAGTACTGCACCGTCATCATCACACAGTACTGCACCGTCATCATCACACAGTACTGCACCCTCATCATCACACAGTAAACGCTGTACAGAATTTGACGCAACAAAGCTAACAAGTTTATACACTAATACGCCTTACTGTATGTTTGACATGAAATTATTCTACTATACTTTTCTTGATCGGAAAGACAGGTTTTAACAAAGTAGCATTGGTCCAGTCAGTACTGAAGTAGCATTGGTCCAGTCAGTACTGAAGTAGCATTGGTCCAGTCAGTACTGAAGTAGCATTGGTCCAGTCAGTACTGAAGTAGCATTGGTCCAGTCAGTACTGAAGTAGCATTGGTCCAGTCAGTACTGAAGGAGCACTGGTCCAGTCAGTACTGAAGTAGCATTGGTCCAGTCAGTACTGAAGTAGCATTGGTCCAGTCAGTAATGAAGTAGCATTGGTCCAGTCAGTACTGAAGTAGCATTGGTCCAGTCAGTACTGAAGTAGCATTGGTCCAGTCAGTACTGAAGTAGCATTGGTCCAGTCAGTATTGTTCATGTTAGTTAAGTCTATATTGTTCATGTTAGTTGATGCATTATGAGTCAGTGAGTGGGTTTAATGAAGACATTGACCATAATATATGATAACTTGCAAGTGACTGAGTCCACCGAATCTTGCAGGCAAGTTTGGCTTGCGTGTGTTGGTAAGGTTGAACATAATACATGGTAATGAAGGAGACAATGATGAACACCTCGTGATGAGAGTCATTATCTTTCAACAGTAACTTCAATTGTTGATGAAGGCGAGTGGTCCACTAAGTTGACAGTCTGTTGTATCATTACTTAAAAGATCATTTGTGGACACACGAGCGTGAAGATCTGGAGAGGTTTCCGGAATAGAGAAACCGGATGTGTGTGAGAAGAGAGTGGTGTGTGGACTTGGGAAAGACTCATGTCAAGAAATACCTGAAGAAAATGTGGAATGGCACAAGGAAAGAGTACGTGAAGCAGGGAGAGTGGCTCAGTGAGGAATGGAAGGTCTTTTAGGGAAGCAAGGCCGGCATATGCAAGAGATGCATGTGGCATGCGAAAGGTGGGAGGTGGGCAGATTAAAAAAGATAGAGTGGTGGGATGATGAAGTAAGTTCCTTTGAAAGGTAAAAAAAGACAGGCGTTTGGGAGCTACTTACAGAAAAGGAGTGCAACTGACTGGTGACGAATGATTGAGAGAGTAGAGGCATGTACAGGGCATCAACTTGGGGAGCAGCAGTGTGGTATCAGAAGTGGGAGAGGATGTGTGGATCAGGTGTTTGCTTTGAAGAATGTGTGTGAGAAATACCGAGAGAAACAGAGGGATTTGTACTTGGCATTTATGGATCTGGAGAAGGCATGTAATAAAGTTGTAGATGCCTTGTGGAAGGTCTTAGAGTATATGGTGTTGAAGGTAAGCTGCTTGAAGCAGTGAAAAGTTTTATCAAGGGTGTAAGGCATGTGTACGAGTAGGAAGAGAGGAGAGTGAGTGGGTCCAACATAAGTTTAATCTATAGCTGGGGTGTGTGATGTCACCGTGGTTGTTTTATTTGTTTATGGATGAGGTGGTTAGGGCGGTAAATGTAAGAGTTTTGGAGAGAGGGGCGAGTATGCAGTCTGTTGGGGATGAGAGGGCCTGGGAAGTGAGTCAATTGTTGTTTGCTCTGGGGATGTGAGAAAGAATACTTCCCACGTATTCCCTGCGTGTCGTAGAAGGTAACTACAAGAGGTGGGAGCAGGGCTGGAAATCCAACCCCTTCTGTTTTACTTTTCGGAAGAAAGGAACAGAAGGGAGCCACGTGAGGATTTTCCTTCGAAGGCTCAGTTGAATGTTATTGATGTTACCTCGCTAATACGGGAAATGACGGATATATCATATATATGTGTGTGTGTGTGTGTGTAAGTGGCATCGCTTTTCTTAGATTACAGAAGGCAAGACATTAATAATAATTTACCGATTTGAAATGCCAGAGTTTTGTTCCGTGCCCGAGAGGTTGTACTGTTCAGTAAGAAATACGTAGGGTAAGATCTAATAAAGTTATCTTCCTATACTCGTGAGAATCGTGGTTTTCCTTCCGTAAAAGACGACTGAAAATTCTTGTAGTGCAGTGTGTCTCATGTGTCCTGTTACCGGCTCCTTCCTCTGTGTGTGTGTCTTCCTCAGGATATTGTCGGCAAAATAGTGTTTTTCTCCCTCGTGGATTGTTTAGAAGGATTCGTGGTTCATTCATCAGTTTAAGTATATCAACATCTTAATTATTAACATTACAAAGATTATGAAAACTTCCTTCTGTCAGTATTAGTTATCTCGCTAAAACGATCAGGTGTTTGGCCAGTCTGATGAAGTATATGCGATTATTTGTTCATTTGTTATTTTTGCATGGGGAGGTAGAGAGATTTCTAGGTTCATGTAATAAATCTTTTTTTCTGAGATAAAGAGTATTTGGATACACATTGTCATTGATTACCATATGTATACTTATATCTGATGAACATGAATACAGTCTTCTGATTACGAAATAAAAATGATGTCAGTCAACTTACCTGCAGTTCTTTAATTACGAAATAGAAGTAGAAAAAAAATGATATCAGTGACCTTACCTGTTAGTTGAGTGAAGCTGAACTACTGCCGTTTCCCGCCCACACCTGTTATAAATAACCTTGCAGGGTTGCGTTCGAACACGACGAAGGTCTTCTGTTTCCTATTACACAGGTTTCTTTATCACTTTTAAGTTTAATATTATTCTTTTCGAAATGTCATTCTGTAGATAAAATGCATCATGTTCATTCCAGTGTTATGAATATTATGAAAATCGAGGAAAATGAAATATTGCTTTTCCTAACAGAATCACCAGAAGGTAATCGGACACCGGCTTTTGCCAGTATTGTGGACCAATCAGACGTCATCCGCCTACCAAAAGTTTACGCAATACATTGACAATCATTGGCCTTTTGTAGGCCTTTGTTCCATGAACAGTTGAATAAGTGTTGGATAACCGACTGTTACATCTTAAGAGGGATGATGTAATGCTGGAGATGACCGGATGTGGGCCGCCTCTGCTTACATGGATGACCAGAACGTCGAGAATATTATGTAGCCTCGCGTCAACGCAGACAACAGTCTTACAGTATGACGTGAGAAAAAAAAAATGTATGGTTCTGTTGTGTCGTAAACGAGGAACACGTGCTGACAACGTGTTCTGAAAGGAAGATGATTGGTTATGACGTCATGCACAGTGGGGGGGGGGGGGTCGTGTCTTATGCCAGGTCATCCTACCAAGTGTTGTGCTCGAGGATCATACAGTCGTCCTTAACACCATGTAATGACTCTAAACGTGGAAACTATACTTTTTCACGTCGTCTAATATATATAGGGGATAGGGGAGAAAGAATACTTCCCACGTATTCCCTGCGTGTCGTAGAAGGCGACTAAAAGGGAAGGGAGCGGGGGGCTGGAAATCCTCCCCTCTCATTTTTTTTTTTTCCCAAAAGAAGGAACAGAGAAGGGGGCCAGGTGAGGATATTCCCTCAAAGGCCCAGTCCTCTGTTCGTAACGCTACCTCGCTAATGTGGGAAATGGCGAATAGTATGAAAGAAAGATATATACATATATATATATATATATATATATATATATATATATATATATATATATATATATTTTTTTTTTTTTTTTTTTTTTTTTATACTTTGTCGCTGTCTCCCGCGTTTGCGAGGTAGCGCAAGGAAACAGACGAAAGAAATGGCCCAACCCCCCCCCCCCATACACATGTATATACATACGTCCACACACGCAAATATACATACCTACACAGCTTTCCATGGTTTACCCCAGACGCTTCACATGTCTTGATTCAATCCACTGACAGCACGTCAACCCCGGTATACCACATTGCTCCAATTCACTCTATTCCTTGCCCTCCTTTCACCCTCCTGCAAGTTCAGGCCCCGATCACACAAAATCTTTTTCACTCCATCTTTCCACCTCCAATTTGGTCTCCCTCTTCTCCTCGTTCCCTCCACCTCCGACACATATATCCTCTTGGCCAACCTTTCCTCACTCATTCTCTCCATGTGCCCAAACCATTTCAAAACACCCTCTTCTGCTCTCTCAACCACGCTCTTTTTATTTCCACACATCTCTCTCACCCTTACGTTACTTACTCGATCAAACCACCTCACACCACACATTGTCCTCAAACATCTCATTTCCAGCACATCCATCCTCCTGCGCACAACTCTATCCATAGCCCACGCCTCGCAACCATACAACATTGTTGGAACCACTATTCCATATATATATATATATATATATATATATATATATATATATATATATATATATATATATATACACACTGTTCTTATCCTCATGTGTGTAAGTCTTTCATTCAACATCTCTCCACGTGAGTTGTTTCCTTATCTCCATTGTTTAGGTTTTCATCACCCCCTGCCACCCCCTGCCACCCCCTGCCGCCCCCCTGCCACCCCCTGCCGCCCCCCTGCCACCCCCTGCCGCCCCCCTGCCACCCCCTGCCACCCCCTGCCGCCCCCTGCCACCCCCTGCCGCCCCCCTGCCACCCCCCTGCCACCCCCTGCCGCCCCCTGCCGCCCCCCTGCCACCCCCTGGCGCTGCTGACGGTTTCTTCTTCCGTAGTGACCCAGAGGTCTCTGTAACGTGGGTTGTGCACTCCCTTCTCTCCACTGCCTCATACATTATGGTTCTTCTTGTTCTCTTAGTTTTATTTTTGTTCTTGTAACCAGGTTACTTCCTGTCAAGTTCTCACATCAGTTTGTGTGGACTATTCTTTCCGTGAGAGAAACGTACAAATGTTTAACTGGTGTAATATATGAGTCTGGTGTGTATACTGGTGTAATATATGAGTCTGGTGTGTATACTGGTGTAATATATGAGTCTGGTGTGTATCATTAACTGGTGTAATATATGAGTCTGGTGTGTATCATTAACTGGTGTAATATATGAGTCTGGTGTGTATACTGGTGTAATATATGAGTCTGGTGTGTATACTGGTGTAATATATGAGTCTGGTGTGTATACTGGTGTAATATATGAGTCTATATAGGAAGAACCTTTGTACAGTACAATAAACTTATTCAATTTTTGATAATCTTTGAAAAGTAATATTCAAAATATATTTGAAAGTATAAGTAAATGTGGATAAGATGACCATCCACAAAGTCAACACATCTTACGTGATTCAGTTTCAGAACCTGAAATAGTTGACCGGTCCAGTTTTGGAAGATTAGAATCCCTCAGAGAGATGCCATGGCTGCCTGCTTGTGGTACCCTGCAATACATGACATATTGAGATCTGGTAAGTAACAAGAGTTTGACTGCTATGCGTCGTATGTATGTCAACAGTTTGTGTTGACAGTGTGTGTTCGTTAGTAGCATGTGTTGTAGTCTGAATTTCAGTATAGCTCAGGGAAGGTTAATGTCTACTGCAGGTAGGGTCCGCTGGTGTCCCACATGTTAAGTCATGGTGGAACCAGTCGTGCTCGCCTAACTGACCACTGCCACTGCACCCTGACCCCACGTATACCCTTCCCATGATGACCTGTCTCTTGTTTGCCAGGGAGTGACCTCAGCCACTTCATTTAGTTTGACCAATTAGTTATTAACTTGGTATCTATTCTCGTATTACGTGAAATAATCTCCCCATTCGTTTTGCTTGACTTATACATTTCTTTATGATACATTATTCTTGTGTTACCAGGTATCACTACACACTTCTTACCAGGTATTACTACACACGAAAATCGTCTTTACTGTGCTTTCCATCCTTGTGTGTGTGTGTGTGTGTGTGTGTGTCACCATGGTCTCCACCTGACTGTATACATTGAACACTTTCCAACTGTCATAACAGTTCATTTGTAGTCGCTCATCAGTTTTGACTGAAACGTTTCTAGATTTGTTCTAACTTGCTCATTATTTCTTGTCCTTAACTAGAAATTCTACAAAGCAACAGAACTTAGTCTTGCTTCCTATTTGTTAACATCACATTTTCATCATTGACCCAGTCTCTCGTTATGAAAGTGCTCATTATATATCTTTATTTTGCTTGATAATACCATCCTATCGATGTTCTTTTTCCATCATAAATAAATATTTGTGATAATTCCTACATCCTTGACGTGTTTTTCACGCTTTGGGCCTCCTTATTGGCCCTGTGTGTGGAGACTTCTATAAAATGTTAAAGAGTCCTATTAATTATCATTGGAAATATTTTGTGCGTTACATTCCATTAGCTTGTCCTTTCCCCATGTATAGACTATGTTCAGATATGTTTGCAGTTTTCTTTTATGTTTCCGATCATTTTACATTACACTTATGCACAAAGTTCCTGACCCAACTCTCCTCACACTCTGATTTGATATATTTCTTTTCACACAATATTGAGGCTACCTTTCAATTTAGTTCTTTGTGGTACTTCACATAAAACAATTTCAGCTCCCCACATGGGGATATCGTGTTGGAATATATCATTCCTCTAATTAATGAATTTTTGCGTTATTGATTGGGTGAATTGATTGCTACTCAAAGATACTTTAGTGATTTAGTGTTCATTATAGAGAGAAACAGCTTCAGTCCACTTTTTCATTGCAATCTGATATTTGAAATATCTTCCCATTGGTTTTGCTAAACGTACTTACTTAGGTCAAGTATCATGTAATATTACTGTACGACATAAGTGAATCTCAACCATATTTATGCGTGCGATAGAATGAAATCGCATAAATCACATTACACCCGCCTATATTTCGCTATATTGCAGAATGTATAAAGAGAAATGTGGATAATATTAAGATGGTTATGGTAACGATGTCATTATGGCATAATGCCTGAAGGTAATGTTTCAGTATGGAGAATAATACTAATACCTGAAAGTTGGTTTGAAAATTTGTCTTATGTCATTGCAAGTCCTTTTACGGGTACTCGGAGATTGATATGGATTTATGTTGCTATTTGACTAGACTACTTCCTGTGTCTGGATATATATTTATTTTGCAATGTAGTTTTGTTGAGTTTTAATTCACGTTGTTGTGAAGTGAGCCATATTTAAGTTTCCTAGATGTGATATGAGAGATTACATGTGTTGAAAGGTTATTGATAATGAATGTCCTTAAAAGAAATGAGCTTATATACAATTGGGTGTAGATGGGATTTTTGATGACATTAGTCAAAATCAAGCATTATAAACGCCTGAAAACTGTCCATATGAATTACTGTATCTTTTGATGTTAAATTGTTTTGTTTTGATATTTTACAGGTAAAGTTTAAAGGATACATGTGTATTTGTTCGTCCTTCTAGTTACAGATTAATCGCAAGACAAAAATCTTGATGTGATGTCATGATCAGGTAAAGTGTCAAGTTTGTGGACAGTGGGTGAGGCTATCACGAGGTATTGATGACGTCACAAGGGATCCGGATGAATCCGTCATGCCGTCTGGAACGCAAGCCGCCAGATGAACCACAACAAACTGTCGGATTGTAACCGCTTGGATCACAGAAGCAATGGCTACTCACGTTGCAGGAATATTTCAGGAGGATCTGCGGAACTCCATTAAGTCGTGCAAACTACTGGTTGTAGGCGCGGGCGGGATCGGGTGTGAGCTGCTGAAAAACCTCGTGTTGACGGGGTTTGAGGATATTGAGGTGGTGAGTGGTGATGATAATGGGCGGCCATGGCCGATCGTGACCCCGGCCCGGAATTTTGTGTATATAAATCTTGTTTATAGTGATTTTGCTCTTGAAGGTGGACCTATGTCGTGTGACATTATCACATTATTGTATTGTAATATTTGATAAGATTTACATACGAGGATATGTGTTATGTAGTGGGTTTCACTTGTTTACGTTGTTGATGCGTGGTTTACGCAAAATAGCAAACTGAACAAGTCAATAAGGTAAACTTTTGAAAATAAAACTGGAACTACAGGTAAAACCCAAGTTTAAGAGACGACACTTATAAATATTTCATATCTTAGTTTTTTTTGTAAATGCATCTTTGTTGTTGCTCTAAGGAATGATGATAGTGCATAGAATTTTGCTTTACTGACCTTTTAACCCATATGTCGATATTAAAACTTGTTATTGGTAGGATCATGAGGGATAGAGAAAATGTAGAATTGAGTGATAGGTATTATACCGTTTTGGACATCCAAGACCCAATTTTTACCTATCTCTCTATTCAAAACTCAACTCTCGTCTCTCCTTTGACGGTTCTGTAATTCCACCCTTTGAGTCGATGAACATACTTGGTACTATTGTAGCTTCCAATCTTTCTTGGTAGCCCCACATTACAGGAATAGCTAAATCTGCCTCAGAGAAACTTGGTCCCCTGTTTTGATGATACTTCTCTTCTGAACAGTTGCTTAGTTTATACAGGGGATTGATTCTTTCCTAGATTGAGTACTGCTCTCACATTTGTTGTGGTTCTATCTCTGTATGCTTACTTAACGGAGTTAAATCGAAAGCGGTCCAACTTATAAACTCTCTCAGGCTAACTTCCAAACTTGAACTTGACCCTCTTGCCCTATGCCGCAGTGTTGGTTCACTTTCCCTCTTCTGTAGGTATTACTTTGGTTTGTGCTCCTAAGAGCTGACTGCTTGTGTGCCCCCACGACTAGCTAGACCATGCAATGCTTGGCAAGCTGCTGCAGTGCATTATTGTGTGGCCATTGGCAGATCAAGGGTGGGCCATTTTGATACCTGCTTCTTTCCCTACATACAGAGCTTTGGAACTCTACCTTCTCAAGTCTTTCCCAATAACTATGACCTGACACATTTCAAAAGACAGGTCTTTCACTTCATCCAAAATTTGTAGGTACTTTCCCTTTTTCCATTTCATGATTATCTCTATATTCCATGAAGGCCTAGCCTTGATATTGAATTTTGTCTGTGACTGGAACCTTCAACATAAAAAAGAATAAGAAGCTAAAGCCGGGCATATGAAGCATTCAGGAAACCAATGGGAGGTCTGTGGGACCTGGCTGTCGATTGGGACCAGTAATTTTGGTGATTTTTTTTTTCCCGAGTCATAACAGGTAAGAGTGCTATCAGTTTTGCACATCCTAAGATGTTCAGGAAATATCTCAGCGTGGCTGAAAATAATCTAGCATAATAAACATGTAGAGAGTAGCTTGCTAGCTTGCACTTTATGCATACCCCATTGCTGACCAGATTTGATTCAAGTAACATGAGCCATTTCCTGATTCAGAGTAGTCTTTATTATTCCCTGAACACCTTCAGCCTCAGCTGGTTACCCTCATCAGCATTTATAATAATAGGAAGGTGTTTCCATTACAGTTGTTAATGTTTCATGTATTATTCTTCCTTGGAAAGTGTTGGAAAGTAGTAACAAAATTCAGCTTCTGTCAAATCATGCATTCCCCTATTAGTCCTGTAGAATGGGAGTTTAATGAAAATCGGTCAATAGATAAGTAGAATGGAAATTGAAATGGCAGGATGACAGGTTTCAGCCTGATGGGGTAGGAACATACATGGAGATGTGTAGAAGTCAGTATGCAAACAAATATTCCTTATGCATTATATATATATAATTTCCTCTTTTCTGATCATAATGGTACATGTATAACCCTTCTCTTATGTTTTGTTCACATAAGCTTAAGTGTTTTGCACTGATCCTTATTTTTATTTGCAGATCGATCTAGATACCATTGATGTGAGCAACTTAAATCGTCAGTTCTTGTTCCAAAAGCAACATGTTGGGCGCAGCAAATCAGAAGTGGCACGGGAATCTGCTCTCAGGTTCAACCCTAAAGCTAAAATAACTGCATATCATGATTCCATCACAAAGTGAGTTGCACCAGGACTAATTGTTGCACAGTTGTTAGGGTCACAGCTAAAAAAGTATTATTGCTCTTCAATGATGTTATGAAAAAGAATGTAGGCAAAGTGAACATTTGAATTATGGGGAACACTGTCCAGGTTACGATAGTTAAACGTAAAGTACACATAGTTGTTTATTTTGATCTTAGTGTTTTAGTTATTTAATTCATATGTCTTCCATCCATTGAAGAGAAACTGCAATTTTGCTCTGTTTCTTATTTTCATTCTTTCCAACTCAGCAGCCTAACCTGAACCATTTTGAAGGTGCATTTGACCTGTTCCATGAGGGTCATATTGAAGGCGAGTGATATTGGGTTAGTAGTTTGTGAAGTTAAGAGTGCAGCGTAGAAGGCCTTTGACTGGTCCCATTGCATGTTGAGGACGTAATGACGATAGCCTTTGACCTGGTTAAAAGGTGGTGGTTTCACAGTTGTAGTAAAGATACATTTAACCTGACCTGTAAGGATCAGTTCAAGGCCAGTGAGGTCAAGGGTACACCTTTTGATTCTATCCATAAGGGTATATTAAAGTCATATGTCATTGTTGTGAACTACTTGTGACTTGAAGGCCATTGATGTCAGGATTGTAGTGAAGGTAGGGTCTTGGAAGGCTAAAACTCCAACTGACTTACTGACTTCTCCCTTTCATTGCAATTAAAGTGTGATGGAACTTGAGAAATTTTTTTTCACTCTGCCCATTGTGTAGTGAGTTCTGCTCTTCATGTTTCCAAATAAGTCTCTTTATCAACATTAATCTCAGGCTGCAGCTTGCACCCTTTAGCCACTTCAGCTTATGAATGGGTTTCATTCTGGACCCTGTTTGTGAGTTGTAAATGTTCATATCTTGTAAAATATAAAGAAATACTGAATTGAAAATTTGCAAGAAATCAGAGTACATTACTATACCTACCTGTAATATGTAATAATATAATGACTATTTTATTCTGAAATTAATGTAGTTAATAAAACATCAGATTAAGGAACTTTTATTGAAAAAATACATATGTAATTGCCATGAGTGCTGATGCTGGTCTTTGCAGAAGGAGTTGTACCTAGAAGTGGATGCTTGAATTGAAGATGCTCTGTAAACAGATGAGGATGGCTCTGGTTCACATGGGGTTGGCTGTGGCTTCCTTGATGAAGAGGTTGATGGAATTGATTTTTGCTTCGTTGGTGAAGAGGTTGATGAAGTTGATTATGGCTTCCTTGATGAAGAGGTTGATGGAGATGGTTTTTGACTCCCTTGATGAAGTTTGCTCTGGCTCCCTTGTTGAAGCGATTGATGGTTAGTTCTGGCTCCCTGATGAAGAAGTGAATGGAGTTGGTTCTGTCTCCCTTGTTGAAGTTGGTGATGGAATTTGGTCATGGTTCCCTTGGTAAAGAGGTTAATGGGATTGGCTGTGGCACATGTTGTTGAAGACCTTGATGGCATTGGTTCTGCTTCCCTTGCTGAAGAGGTTAATGGGATTGGCTCTTGCTCTCTTGTTGAAGTTTGTAGGATTAACTGTGGTGTCCTTGTTGAAGAGGTTGATGGAGTTCGTTCTGGCTCCCTTGGTGAAGAGGTTGATGGGATTGACTGTGGCTTCCTTTCAGTCTTCCTGAAATACCTTTCAGGGGGAAGACTGGGCAGTAGCCTTCATTTCACAGTAGATTTCTATGTAACAGGTTAGAGAATTACTGAACCCCCTTCTGTAAATCTTGAGATGTTAGGGTTTTTTTCTTCAAAAATAGCTACATCCTAGCCTCTACATACCTGAAGGCTTCCACTAAATCCATAGTTGAGAACTTCTTGAATGGTGGAACGTCAGTGACATCATCATTATATTATTTTAGAAACAGATTTCCTCACCAAATACACCATTTCTGGATACACTGTATTTGACAGTGAAAGGAGAAATACATTAGGCAGTGGTGTCTTGCTCATTGTTAAAGCATATCAGAATTATCTGCTGGAAAATTTTATTTTTAGACATAATTGACTTCATTTCTGTAGAAATCAGAGAAAAGTTTCAAAATGAATTAACAGTTTGATTAGTTTTTAGACCACCAGCACAAATGCCAGGGGTAGACAAAAGACTGTATGATCAGATAGCAGAAATTATGGGTGAAAATGATCCAGTCATTTTAGGAGATTTTAACATACCATTATCTATGTGGGAAGAATCCCTTTCCAGTAGCCTGGGGCATGGGCTTTACCTAAATCTGCTTGATAGTGCCCCAATACATTTAGTTGATATACTTATGTGCAATGAGAATTTATTAGGTTTAGCTCTAACTACAAATGAGGATCTCATTAACAAGTATGAAGGGATAGGAAAGTTTAGTACAAGTGATCAGTGATGAATTAATTTAGAGTAACTTTCCCCATTGCCTGCACTGCTGGTCAGCAAGAGTAGCAAAATCTGCCAAATTTTAAAAAAGGGAACAAAATTCTTGGATTTTTGGGTAAGCTATCAAATGTAAATCCAGGGAAAGTATCATTAGTCTTTAAGTCACTTGTGCCTCCCCATTCTGAATATTGTGTTCAGTTTTGGTCATCCTACTGGAGGAAAGACATTGACAGAATGGAGAGAGTACAGAGAGATGCCACCATGATGATTTGCAGACTGAGAACAAATCCTTTCAGAGCCAACTAAATGACTTAGATTATTAAGTTAAAAAAAGAGAAGGTTAAGGGGTGATCTGATAGTTATTAAAGATTATCAAAGGCTTCAATAATCTTGATCCAATGACTTACATAGGGATTGATTTGTCTGATTTCATTTGTAGTAATGGTTACAAACTCATGGGCAAACAGTTTACCTTGAATGAGGCAAAATACTTTTTATTCAATAAAATTGTTAACACATGGAATGATTTACCAGTTAGTGTAGTTGAAAGTGGTACCACATATATGTTTAAGCATAGACTTGATAAACATTTTGCTTCAAATTCATGACTGAGGCACCTCAGCTACATGAAAAGTTTATAATTTTTTTCTATTTTGAATGTGAATGTACTTCTACTCTTAGCACACTGATATGTAATTTCACATCTTTTCCAGTGTCACACATGGCTTCGAAGGGACCCATTGGTCTGTTACTGTTTGAATTCCTCTGTATTAATTTGTATTCCACTGCACCCTTTTGGTCTCCATTTCAGTCAGTTCATGATTGGAGAGCCCTTGAGAATGAGAATCAAGCAACATATCATCAAGATCGAGCTGCTTGCTCATGTCCACTACATTATTTAAGTCACATTATGAACAGTGCCCTCTAATTCCTTAGATATATTTACGAATGAGTGTTTGTAAAAGTTAATTTCTTCAATGAAAAAAGCAGTTTGTTTGTATAATTCCTCTGAGATTGAAAAAAATGTTAGCTGAAGTGAGATGAAAAAGTGGATGTAGTCAATTAGTGTGCAGTAGATAAAGAGTTAGTAGAAGATGGTGTAGATAAGTGTAGAGAGTTTTGAAAGGTGCTTGATTGAAATAATTCTGATCCATATCTGTCTTTCAGGCCCACATATGGAGTGCCATTTTACCAAAAGTTCACACTAGTAATGAATGCACTGGATAACAGAGCTGCACGGAACCATGTTAACCGAATGTGTTTGGCAGCAGGAATTCCTTTGGTTGAGAGTGGGACAGCTGGGTATCTGGGGCAAGTTACAGTGAGTAAAAGTAGTTGCCATTCTTTGAAGTATGTTATCTCATTCCACATCATGTTCACACGTATTACTTTACAGTATCGTGGCTCATGTAGAATCTCCATATATACATATTTCATATCTGGATCCTATAAGTGTCACCATAAATAACGTTGGGGACGGGGGGCTGGGCCTCTGGGGGAATGTCCTCACCTGGCCTCGTTCTCTGTTCCTTCTTTTGGAAAATTAAAAAAAAACGAGAGGGGAGGATTTCCAGCCCCCCGCTCCTTCCCCTTTTAGTCGCCTTCTACGACACGCAGGGAATACATGGGAAGTATTCTTTCTCCCCTATCCCCAGGGATACTTCTATACACCTCTATACTTAAAATAATCATGGAAAATATATAATAATGCTCTTGGTTACTGATACATCCCCAGGATATATGACGAAAAGGAGCATAAAATATTTTGAAATTCACTTCATTTAAAAGCTCAATTGAATGCCATAAAGATGAGTAAACATTATTTTAAATCCAGATTTGTATTCAGTATGAAAAATACTAATTATAATGAGGTTTTGAAGGAAATCCATTTTTCTGAGAAAGTTTTTGGCTCTAAAAACTTTTTCTTCCAAAATTGAAATATAAAATATTCAAACACTTCTATACTTGAAATAATCATGGAAAATATATCATAATGCTCTCGGTTACTGATACATCCCAAGGAAATATGATGAAAAGGAGCATAAATTATTTTGAAATTCAGTTCATTTAAGAGCTCAATTGAATGTCACAAAGATGACTAAACGCTATTTTAAAACTAGATTTGCATTCAGTATGAAAAATACTAATTATAATGAGGTTTTGAAGGAAATCCATTTTTCTGAGAAAAATGCCAAAAAATCAAGGTAATAGTTCAGGGTATTTTTTAGCTCCAAAAACTTTTTCTTTCAAAATTGAAAGATAAGATATTGAAACACTTCTATACATGAAATAATCATGGAAAATATATAATAATGCTCTTGGTTACTGATACAACCCCAGGAAATATGACGAAAAGGAGCATAAAATATTTTGAAATTCACTTCAATTAAGAGCTCAATTGAATGCCATAAAGATGACTAAACATCATTTTAAATCCAGATTTGTATTCAGTATGAAAAATACTAATTATAATGAGGTTTTGAAGAAAATCCATTTTCTGAGAAAAATGCCAAAAATTCAAGGTAACACTTCAGGGTATTTTTTGGCTCCAAAAACTTTTTCTTCTAAAATTGAAATGTAAAATATTCAAACACTTCTATACTTGAAATAATCATGGAAAATATATCATAATGCTCCCGGTTACTTACACATTCCCAGGAAATATGACGAAAAGGAGCATAAAATATTTTGAAATTTACTTCATTTAAGAGCTCAATTGAATGTCATAAAGATGACTAAACGTTATTTCAAAACCAGATTTGTATTCAGTATGAAAAATACTAATTATAATGAGGTCTTGAAGGAAATCCATTTTTCTGAGAAAAATGCCAAAAATTCAAGGTAATAGTTCAGGGTATTTTTTAGCTCCAAAAACTTTTTCTTTCAAAACTGAAAGATGAGATATTGAAACACTTCTATACTTGAAATAATCATGGAAAATATATAATAATGCTCTCAATTAAAGATACATACTCAGTAAATACGATGCAAAGACAAGAAAATATATTTTTTTTTTTTTTTTTTTTTTTTTTTTTTATACTTTGTCGCTGTCTCCCGCGTATTGCGAGGTAGCGCAAGGAAACAGACGAAAGAAATGGCCCAACCCCCCCCATACACATGTACATACAAACGTCCACACACACAAATATACATACCTACACAGCTTTCCATGGTTTACCCCGGACGCTTCACATGCCTTGATTCAATCCACTGACAGCACGTCAACCCCTGTATACCACATCGCTCCAATTCACTCTATTCCTTGCCCTCCTTTCACCCTCCTGCATGTTCAGGCCCCGATCACACAAAATCTTTTTCACTCCATCTTTCCACCTCCAATTTGGTCTCCCTCTTCTCCTCGTTCCCTCCACCTCCGACACATATATCCTCTTGGTCAATCTTTCCTCACTCATTCTCTCCATGTGCCCAAACCATTTTAAAACACTCTCTTCTGCTCTCTCAACCACGCTCTTTTTATTTCCACACATCTCTCTTACCCTTACGTTACTTACTCGATCAAACCACCTCACACCACACATTGTCCTCAAACATCTCATTTCCAGCACATCCATCCTCCTGCGCACAACTCTATCCATAGCCCACGCCTCGCAACCATACAACATTGTTGGAACTACTATTCCTTCAAACATACCCATTTTTGCTTTCCGGGATAATGTTCTCGTCTTCCACACATTTTTCAAGGCTCCCAAAATTTTCGCCCCCTCCCCCACCCTATGATCCACTTCCGCTTCCATGGTTCCATCCACTGACAGATCCACTCCCAGATATCTAAAAACACTTCACTTCCTCCAGTTTTTCACCATTCAAACTCACCTCCCAATTGACTTGACCCTCAGCCCTACTGTACCTAATAACCTTGCTCTTATTCACATTTACTCTTAACTTTCTTCTTCCACACACTTTACCAAACTCCGTCACCAGCTTCTGCAGTTTCTCACATGAATCCGCCACCAGCGCTGTATCATCAGCGAACAACAACTGACTCACTTCCCAAGCTCTCTCATCCCCAACAGAAAATATATATATATATATATATATATATATATATATATATATATATATATATATATATATATATATATCCCTGGGGATAGGGGAGAAAGAATACTTCCCACGTATTCCCTGCGTGTCGTAGAAGGCGACTAAAAGGGGAGGGAGCGGGTGGCTGGAAATCCTCCCCTTTCTTGTTTTTTTTAATTTTCCAAAAGAAGGAACAGAGAAGGGGGTCAGGTGAGGATATTCTCTCTAAGGCCCAGTTCTCTGTTCTTAACGCTACCTCGCTAACGCGGGAAATGGCAAATAGTATGGAAAAAAAAAAAATAAATAAATAAATAACAGCATGGTTTTATGGGTTCTTGATGCGAGAAACAGCGGGGGGCCGGAAATCCTCCCCTCTTGTTTTTAATTTTCCAAAAGAAGGAACAGAGAACTGCGCCAAGTGAGATATTCCCTCAAAGGCTCAGTCCTTTGTTCATAACGCTACCTCACTAACACGGGAAAAGGCGAATAGTATGAAAAAAAATGTTTATGTATATGTATGTACATGTGCATGTATGGGCATTTATGTATATTCATTGTATATTTATTATACTTAATCGTTGTCTCCCACATCAGTGGGGTAGTGCAGGGAAACAGATGAGGAATGGCCCAACCCACCCCATACACATGTATATACATAAATGCCCACACACACAAATATACATATATACACATGTACGCATTCATACTTGCTGCCTTCATCCATTCCCATTGCCACTCCACCACACATGAAATAACACACACACACACACACTCTCCCCCCCCCCCCCCCCTTCTGATGCAGGAAACAGTGATTAAGTATAATTAATATAAATGAATAGAAAAAGAGACGAATTAAAAAAGATAATGAAAGAAAATGAAAAGGTATGATGTAAGAAAAAGAGCTATATGAAAAAATAGAATGAAATACAGAGAAATTACTGCTTCACATAAAAGACAACATTAAGTAATGTAAAACTAAGCTTGGAACAGAACCCAAAAGTGCTATGTAATTGTATTTTTTATAGTAAAAAGGCCTGTCTTTTTGTATTAGATTATAGCAGATAAGAGTATTGTATTGCATATGTTAAGAGATTCAAGAAACACCTAAGCATTACTGGAATGCTGAAAATTATTGAGCATCATGAGCATGAAAAGCGTAACTTGCTCCTCATTTGAGTCCCATTTCTGATTAGGTGATTTATATGCCTCCAAGCGACCAGGAGGTATTTTCTTCTGATTCACAGTAGTCGTTGTTGCTCCATAAAGACCTCTAACCTCAAGGAGTTAAAGTATGTTTCCATCACACTTATTGATATTTTGTTTATGTTCCTTGGAAAAATTCAGGATTTGATGAAATTGTCCCCTGACAGATCACTTTTTCCCTGAACTAGTCCATTAGAATGGGGTATACTGTATCATGAAAGGTTGAAAGAGCTCAGTTTGTACTGCATAGAAAAAAGAAGAGAAAAAAGCATTGTGATTCACACATGGCAGCAGGTGGAGGGCACCAAGAAGAATATCATGGATTTAAAAGCACATCTGATAGGAAGATGATTACATATATGTTCAAGTAATACCTGACAATAAAAAGAGGTATGAGAGTCAATACCAGGAGAAATAGAAACTGTAAGGAACATCTGCCATAACATTTACAAGATGAATTGGTAAATGGCTGAGGTTGATCCCTGTTGAACCTAGGATCAACAACAATGGGAGTTGTGTGCCAGTGATGAGAAATGGTATTATTCAACAAGTAAATTAAGCTTGTGATTGGTGCTGCCCTGCTAGCTTTGCCATCTTGGCAAAATCTCATCATGGGCACTCACCACTTATTTTAGCAGATGAATCTACCTTCTTGATTTGATAATTTTCTTGTATATGTTGTGCAAACTAAGTATAAATTCTCCTATTTGTTCAAAGATATAGTGATCCTTCTTCATTTTTGAGACGAATTTAGTCTACGAATTTAGTTTTGGGTAGATGTATTCATATTATAGTAAGTAGGAAATTACTGGCTATGCATTTCCTGTTTTGTATTGTGATGATAGGTTGTGAATGCAAAGCATCTCCCATTATGACATGTAATGGCGGTTATAGAATACTTATTTTAGTGTACTAACTTTGAACAGGTTATCATTGCATCATGATTGATTTTTTGAACAGGTTATCAGTGCACCTCAATTGATTTTTCCGTAGGTGATTCAGAAGGGCTTAACCGAATGCTATGAATGCCAACCAAAACCTTCTCAGAAAACCTTTCCAGGCTGCACCATTAGAAACACTCCATCAGAACCCATTCACTGCATTGTGTGGGCAAAACATCTTTTCAAGTAAGTCTTTTTGTTTCTGGTGGAGAATTGTGATTTGCATTATTTCTCCCACTTTAAAAGTTTAATATTAGGGGTTGTGGTTTCAGTGAATTATATGTGATGGCTAGAGATTGAATGTGAATAAATAGGCTCTTCTTTCTTCAGTTCCTGGTGTTACCTCACCAATGTGGTATACCTCAAACAAGTAAAAATGTAAATGTGTGTGTGCGTGTGTGTGTGTGTCAGAAGTGGAGGGGACAAGAAGAAAGGGGGGTACCAAACTGGAGAGAGAAGGATGGAGTGAAAAGTATTTTGAGTGGTCAGGCATTGAACATGCAGGAGGGTGAAATGCTTGCCCAGGTTAGAGTGAAGTGGAACGAAATGGTTTACAGGGGACGACATGCAGTCGTTAGACTGACTCATGGCATTTGAAACAGCCGGGAGATGCCATATAAAGGCTTGTGAGGCCTAGTTTTGGATAAGGGGCTGTAGTTTCAGTGCATTATGCATGACAGCTAGAGAACAGATGTTGGCAAGTGAAGCCCTTCTTCGTATGTTACTAGGGCTACCTCTCTAACGCAGGAATAGGCAAATGTATGGATTTTGTTTTTCATGTTTCATAACTATTTTATTTATCAGTGATTAGGTAGTAGTCAGTAGGCAGCCAATAACCAGGGAGGTATGTTACCAGTGCTACCCGCCTAGGTATCAGGAGGGCTAGTGACATCTGCATAGAGAGCCAGCACTTAAGTGGTTGTTGAGTTGCACTCCTCTGACCTAGGTAGCTATCTTTTCTTTCTGCCTCACAAACATGTGGACTACTGGCATTCTGTCAACGTGCAGTCTTTCATTGTCATTTGTAACACGTGACACAACACTTAACTCAAACAGCTTATTCTTCATAACTCTCGATTTTCTTGTGGTGAGCATTATGCACTAGCCCTGTCTTTTGGCAAATTGGTAGGAGCAGTAGATAGAAGTAGTAGGTAGGGACATTTAGGCAGGAGCACTGTAGTGGTTGTCAAGTTGCATTCCTCTGATCCAGGTAGATGTCTTTTCTTTCTACCTCACTAACATGTAGACTACTGGCATTCTGTCTACATACATACAATCTCTCTTTGTCATTTGTAACACTTGACAACACTTTACTCACACGGCCTGTTCTTCATAACTAGATTTTCTTGCGGTGAGCACTGTACACTAGTCCTGCCTTTTGGCACAATGGTAGGACCAGTAGATAGAAGTAGTAGTTAGGGACATTTAGGCAGGAGCATTAGGTAGAAGTAGTAGGTAGGAACATTGGCTAGATATAGGAACATTAGGTAGGAGCCTCTGCAAACAGTGCACTAGAGTTGCCCTCTTCCAGTGGCCTGTTAAGGGTGAGGCACTAAAGGCTAAGAAGTGGCACTGGAGTTCTTTAGTTATGGAGACTTGTTTGCTGTGGGAACCCCTTTAAGGGAGTTCCAATTGGAACAGGCATCATAGATGTAGATAGATAGATAGATGATTACCTTAAGACCAGTATCTGTGAGAGTCCAGATGTTACTGAAGACCTTTCTAAAGGCTTCTGCAACCCATGTGTGTGCCACTTCAGGGAAATATAACCTCCTCTGGAGTAAGACATTCTTTGACAAGACTGTCCTCCCAAGGTGAATTTTCATGTGGTACAACCTCTTGCTGGCAAATTTCCGGTAATGCACACAATATATATATATTTTTATTTTTATATTTGATTGTCATTTCCCGCTTTAGTTAGGTAGTGTCAGGAAAGAAACGAAGAAAGACACATCCTTTTACATACACACACATATATTTTTTTTATTATTTTGCTTTGTCGCTGTCTCCCGCGTTAGCGAGGTAGCACAAGGAAACAGACGAAAGAATGGCCCAACCTACCCACATACACATGTATATACATACACGTCCACACCCGCAAACATACATACCTATACATCTCAATGTATACATATATATACACACACAGACATATACATATATACCCATGTACATAATTCATACTGTCTGCCTTTATCCATTCCCATCGCCACCCCGCCACATATGGAATAACAACACCCTCCCCCCTCATGTGTGCGAGGTAGCGCTAGGAAAAGACAACAAAGGCCACATTCGTTCACACTCAGCCTCTAGCTGTCATGTGTAATGCACTGAAACCACAGCTCACTTTCCACATCTAGGCCCCACAAAACTTTCCATGGTTTACCCCAGACACTTCACATGCCCTGGTTCGATCCATTTGACAGCACGTCGACCCCGGTATACCACATTGTTCCAATTCACTCTATTCCTTGCATGCCTTTCACCCTCCTGCATGTTCAGGCCCCAATCATTCAAAATCTTTTTCACTCCATCCTTCAACCTCCAATTTGGTCTCCCACTTCTCCTTGTTCCTTCCACCTCTGACACATACATCCTCTTTGTCAATCTTTCCTCACTCATTCTCTCCACTAGGAAAGGTGGGTAGGATTTCCCAACCCTTGCTTCCACACATTTTTGTCAACTTTTGCATCACCCAAAAGATCAATTGGGTAGTGTTATTTCTCCAGTCTGCATGGATTTACATAATTTCATTATTTTTTGATATATAAGAGCCAGGTGAAGTGATCGATCATTGTGCAGTGTCATACAGAGGTTGCTTTTCTTCAGTTGTGGGACTTAGGAAGAAAAGACATTTAAGAAAAGACTTTGTGTATGGAGTGATATATTTTTATTCTTTTTATGTTTGCCTTCAGTCAGCTGTTTGGAGAAGCTGATCCAGATGAAGATGTGTCACCAGATTCAGCAGATCCAGAGCAGATAGGAGATGCTGGGCAGATAGCACTTGATGCTGAAGCAAATGATAAAGGAAATGTTGACCGTATATCCACACGAGGATGGGCTGTGTCACATAGATATGATGCTGAGGTACGCCATTTATATACAGTACATACTTCCCTCCTTAGGAGTCTCTTCTATCTTTATGATGCACCTGCACTGTTGGGGAACCTGACCACAACCAGCTGGAAGGACCATGGATCATAAAGTGTAGTGATGTATGTGCATGTGTGGGGAGAGTGCAGGGAGGTTGTGAAGTAAGAGTTTTGTTTCTGTTGTTGTAGGCACAATGTGTATGTGTATGTTCATGGGATGTGGTGAAATTATGTTTTTAGTGTTGTGGGGATGAATGTTGTCCAGAGCATAGACAAGAAATAGTGATTTGTTTTTGTTTTGGGAAGTGTGGCTTCATATGGATGTACTTAGGATAGTGTGGACTTTAAGACTGAGTTGGTAGGGCATTGTGTATTGCTTGTTAGGTAATTTCAGTGTTTATATGATTTTTTAGTCTTGTATTTGTTGGGGTTCTCTTGGGGAGAGGGAGCTGAAGTCTGAGGCAATGGTAACTTTTTCATTTCTTCCTTGGGGTTTATAGTTAGTACTAGAGAGGTCGGGATGGCAAATGTATGGTGCTGTTGAATGGAATTTGGTTCTAAGCATGTTAAGGAGGAATTGTATTGGGAGGCTTTCAGTTTGGCTGTGTAGATGTTGAGTACTTGTGATCGCTAGGCAGCCAGTGATTGTTCTGAGTGCTCTGTTGTCTGTGGCTTGCAGCTTTCATAAATTTACTTTTGAAAGTGTAGAAGACCATGTTTAGGTTAAAGTGGAAGAAATGTGTATGGAAGTTGCTAATGGATTTTTTCTTGTCTAGTTCTAGTACCAGCTAGTGTTCTGAGAACAGTTAGTTTATATGTTTACTTTGTTTTGATGCTTGTCATACTTGAAGCATACGTTATGCCCAGAATTGCAGGCATTTTGTTGAATGGGAGTGTTGTCCATTTAAGGTGAATGGAAGATGTTGCTTGGATTTGTGTTTTTCTGGGGTTAAAAGGATGATTAAAAGCTTTTGTTGTTGGTGATGGGCTTTGTTCCAATTGTGTAAGGTAGTGCTGCATGTTTGTTGTTGCTGCTGTGGTGTATAGCAAGGTAGAGTGCTGGTTGTTGCTGCTGCTATGGTGTATAGTAAGGTAGTGTTTCATGTTTGTTGATGCTGCTATGGTGTATACCAATGTAATGCTGCATGTTTGTAGCTGCTGCTGTGGAGTATAGCAGGGTAGTGCTGCATGTTTATTGTTGCTGCTGTGGTGTATGTATACATATATGTATACATACAATATATGTGTGTCTAGGTGTTACTTGTGGTTACACTATAGATAAAGATTCACGTAAGATGAGGTTGTATCTTCATTATTGGATGAAAAGTAGAGTCTAATTAAGTAACTTCACTCTAAAGGATTCCATCATTTCTCTGTTACTGACTGTTGCACAGCCTTGAAGATGCAGGAGATGTGAAGAAAGGCTTTTGATATGAAAATTATGCATACCAGTGTATTTTCTCTTCCTAGCACTACCTCACTGTTGTGGGAAAGAAAATTTATGAGAAAATCTGCATGCCTTAGAATGCTTCTCTATGAAGGATGAGAGTGGTGAGACCCAGAAATCTTCCCCTCCTCTGTCATCACTTTGTATAAACTTACACAGATTAGGAAAAACAAGGAATTTTTCTCAAAGACTCATTTTTTGCTACTACCTCACATAAGTAGGTAAGATGAACATGTATGAAAAATAAAATATTTAAGTATTGTGTTGTAGGGATGAGTGTTGCCCAGAGTATAGACAGGAAATTGTGACTCATGTATGTCTGAGTAGTGTGGCTTCATATGCATGTACTTCTCATAGATTAAAAGTTAACAATAAATGGTGAGTCACTTGCTGTGGTTTTCTTGACCATCTCATCATCATTTTACAGTTCATCTAGCAGGGGCTAAAAAGATCTAGATCAATACTCAAAGGTTGTCATTTATTTATATTTAAAGTTTGGCGAGTTCTGTGAATTTTTAACTCTGTATGATTGATTATTTTCCTTTTTGCAGAAATTGTTTATGAAGCTTTTCAACGATGATATTCACTACCTTCTTTCCATGGACAAATTGTGGGAGAAACGGAGACGACCAGTGCCTCTTGAGTGGGACAAATTGCCTGATACAGGTACAGAAGATTTTCTCGTTTGTTAGTGTATACTCTTCCTTTATTTCCCAGACCATGAGGTCTTTGTGGTAGGTGATTGTGGTAGGTGATAGTTGGATTGCAGCCAACGACCAGGGAGATATATTACCACTACTACCCACCTGGGTATTGGGAGGGTTAATAACAGCTGTGTAGTGAGCCAGCACTTTAATGGTTGTCAAGTGCACTCCTCTGACCTAGGAAGCATTTTTTTCTTTTTCCCCCATTTGCAGACTTCTGGTTTTCTGTCCACAACAAACAGTCTCTCCTTGTCGTACATAACACTTGACAACATAACTAACTCAGCTCATACTTTGTAACTCAAGATTTTTATGCGATGAGCACTGTGTGGCAGCCCTGCCTTTTTGCAAAATGGAAGGAGTAGGTAAAAGTAGTAGGTTGGAACATTTAGTCAGGAGCATTGGGTAGAAACATTTGTTAGTAATAGTAGTGGTAGTAGGTGTGAACATTAGGCAAGAGCATCAGGTAGAAGTAGTAAGTAGGAATGTTAGGTAGGAGCCTCTGCAAACACTGCACTAGAGTTGCCCTCTGCTAGTGGCCTATTAAGGGTGAGGTACTAAAGCTACGATGAGGCACTGAAGTTCAATAGTCATGGAAACTATTGCTGTGGCCACCCCCTTGAGGGAGTTCCTGTGAGGATATAGGTAGATAGATAGATGGGGTCTTTGAATCCATTGTAATGCAGTAAAGATCTGTTACATACAGCTTAGCTTTAAATATGGAATTTACAAGATAAGTTATGGAAGGAGACAGCGACAAAGTATAATAATGATAATAATGATACATTATTGTTCATTAAGTAAAAAAAAAGATACAGTAATGACAGTTGCTGTTGTATGACCAGCTACATGGAAAGGGATTTGTTCCTCTCTAGGAACAGTTTGTCAGTTTTGGATTATACATGGCTCAGTCCAGAAAAGGATATGCAAGAGCTTACTCCTGTTTCGTACATTGTATTAGACACAATTGTACATTTTCATTTGTTTTATTAATTTTGTGTTTTTTCATTACAATGTTATTTAGTCTTCACACTAGTTTACACTTGCTGTTTATGTAGTATTACTGAGTGTAAAAACCTATTTACACCACTTTTTACAGTGTATCACTGTCTTCTGACCATGATTAAACATGATCCATGTAGCTGAGCTAGAGTGATCACAAGAAGCACTTTGTTTCATCCTGCATGGCTCCCAGCCTCCTCTCTTATCATATACTTCAGTCTCACACTCCTCCATATGTATGTCACAGGAAAAAGTTTTGTCCTCATCAGATCATTCTTTGAACACTTGATTTTTTTGGAGGGTGTAATTATGCTCTGACATTTACATGGATGTTGGGCTTATGTGGGAGGCAGAGGGCTCTGTGGAGCTGACACACAACTGTCCACCATGACAATACTGGGGATAATGAGGTTTGTAGTTATCTACAGTGACTTTTCCCATGTTTTGTTTGTAATCTTAGAGCAGCCAATAGAGTGCCAAATGCCTACTGAATTCAACTTGAGACAGGGAGGCACTGTCCTACATTAAGGACAATAGCACTATACCACACCTCCTTTGATTGAAATCGGTTGCACCAAAGGGGTTAAAAGATGTTGAGGGCAGATAGTTTTTTCCTCAAACCTGATTTTTGCTCTGTTAGATTTTAAAGGATGTATGCACTTTTCCCCTAAATGATCCAAGCTGAATCTCAGACTGGCCTCTTAGTGGCCAGGACTATTTCTGGTTGTTTGCCAACCATACACCATGTGTTCAGTTGCCTCAGGGACTGGGATGGAGACAACAATTTAGTGATGGTTTCATATTGAGGGACCTCAAGATGTTTTTATGGTGAAGTGATTAGACTGTCCATCATAGGATACAGCTGCTTTGACAAGACAGGGCTGTTTAACATGCATTCTCACAGTGCTAGAGTATAGAAACCAGTATCCAAAATGAACCTAGTTTTCCATTTTAGATGTCATAGATGATGGTGAGGGTTTGATTCAAGACCAGCGGCCATGGACCATCACCCAGTGTCGAGACATATTTTCTGGAGCTGTTGGTAACCTGCACACCAGACTTGAGGTAAGACAGTTGTTATTTATTTATTTTGCTTTGTCGCTGTCTCCTGCGTTAGCGAGGTAGTGCAAGGAAACAGACGAAAGAATGGCCCAACCCACCCACATACACATGTATATACATTCACATCCACACACGCAATATATACATACCTATACATCTCAACGTATACATATATATACTCACACAGACATATACATATATACACATGCACATAATTCATACTGTCTGCCTTTATTCATTCCCATTGCCACCCTGCCACACATGAAAATAACCACCCCCTCCCCTTAAATGTGCGCAAGGTAGTGCTAGGAAAAGACAACGAAGGCCACTTTCGTTCACATTCAGTCTCTAGCTGTCATGTAATAATGCACCGAAACCACAGCTCCCTTTCCACATCCAGGCCCCACAGAACATTCCATGGTTTACCCCAGACGCTTCACATGCCCTGGTTCAATCCATTGACAGCACATCGACTCCAGTATACCACATCGTTCCAATTCACTCTATTCCTTGCATGCCAGATATTCCATCTGCTTCCTGTTGATTATGTTAATAGTTGGATGTGCACCATTTCTAACATGGAAATTCCACAATTGCTTTTTGTGATATAATCATATACTCAAAGCTTATGGTGACTTTTCTTTCAATATCACATTTATCATTTTTAGTATTTGAAAAACTGTCCCCTGTATTATAATATGTTTTTAGTATTTGAAAAACTGTCCCCTATATTATGTATCCGACAATATGTTTATGGTGACCATTCTTCATGATAAGAATGATTGCTAAAGAAAGATATAATTTCCCCCCACAGGATCAGCCAGAGGGTGATGAGCTAGTTTGGGATAAGGATGACAAAGATTGTATGGATTTCGTCACTGCATGTGCAAACATCCGTGCTCACATATTTGGAATTCCTCAGAAGACTCGTTTTGATGTAAAGTGTGAGTTTCATTGAAGGTTACTGCTTAGTTGGAGTGAAAACTGCACCTTAAGTGCTAAATTATTTTTATAGCTCTTTACTGTTTCCTTGCGCTACCTCGCAAACGCGGGAGACAGCGACAAAGTATAAAAAAAAAAAAAAAAAAAAAAAAAAAAAAACTAGAAGTGTCAAATGCTGGAGCAATGAAGTCCAAAGTGTATGCTTGTACCATATGTCATTCATTGAAGTCTCTTTCGAGATGTTTATCCATGGTCCACATGGGCTGGCAAAATTGCAAATAATGATTTTTGCTTTATGAAATTTTCAGCCGGAAAAGTGAAAAATGACCATAATTTGAATGTATAAATCTGCATCTTAGGGCCTAAACATTATCAAAGAAAAGAATGTTCTTATAAATCGTACCCTTTTCCTCCCTGGGCCATCCTGTTAGCTTCTGAATTTTATTTTACAAATACTTCTCTTTTTTTCTTGAGTACTTGTCTGCTGTTTCCCACTTAAACAAGGTTGTGACAGGAACAGATGAAGAATGGTCACATTTGCTCACTTCCATTCATTATCTGTAATGTACTGTGCACCAAAACCTCAGTCCCCCATCCACAACCAAGTCCTACTGACCTTTCTGTGGTTTTCCCAGGCCAGTTCACATGCCTTGGTTTAGTCCATTGACAGCATGTCGCCCCCAGTACATGACGTTGTTCTAATACACACTATCCTATGTATTGTATATATGTATTGAAAAAAATCAGATTTGGGGTAAGAGATTGCACATGAGTGGAAGTAGATTTAAAACATATGAAGATGGAGAATATTGTTCCAAAATAGAAAAGAATTCTTAGGAAAAGTGTAATTTATGGTAGATTCTCCATGAATGTCCTTGCCTCACAGTTAATCAAAGAAGGTCTCTTTTGGGAGTCTTCTTAAGGAAAAGTGAAAAAAGTTCTGAACCTTCAAATGCTTTTCTTTCCTACAGCCATGGCAGGCAACATAATCCCCGCTATTGCCACCACAAATGCCATCATTGCAGGACTTATTGTGTTGGAGGCTGTGAAGATTCTTCAGGGACGCATCAGTGACTGCAAAACAGTATGTTGGTGATAAGAATGTTTGTTAGTTTTGTGGGAAATTGCATTGATATTTTCAGGGTTTTGTATTTGCTATTTGGAGTGGGGTCCTTGAAAAGACTGTGATGCTTTCTGGCCTTCGATGATGATGTGGCCTTGCTGAGGGTGGCTTCATTACTTGCAGTGGGATCACTTAAAGGTGTAACACTGTGATACCATATATCACTAATTATTTTTCATATTAGTTCATAAGTTTTATCCTTTGTGAAGTTGTACTAGGAGCAGATGAACAGCAGACCTACTAACTAACATCCAATCATTCTTTTGTATAATTCACTAAAACCAGAGCCCACCATCCACAGCCAATCCAGGCATGGGTAAATTTCTTGGTTTAGCCCATTGACAGCTCATTACCCTACAAAAAGAAAAGAAAATAATGCAAAAAATGGAGAGGTATGATAGTGAAAATAATATGTCTGAGAGACTTGAAGAAGGTGCTGAAAAGCTTTGGAAACATGGAGAGCATGAGTGAGGTGGGTGACTAAGAGAGTATACATGTCAGACATGGAGGAGACAAGGAGAAGGGGGATATTGAATGGGAGGTAGAAGGATGAAGTGAAAGGTGCATTGAATGATCAGGACTTGAACTTGTAGGCTTGTGTAAGGCATGCATGGGATAAAAGTGAATATTGTTTACAAGGGTCAGCATGCTGTCATGGGGATGACATTGGGCATGTGAAGCAGTTAGAGAAAATCATGAATGGGAGGTGAATCATTTAGTTGCTGTTTTCTGATGACATCTCTGGTGGTAGACTCCAAAGGGAAACTAAGAAATTGGAAACAGAATTTTGTTGTGCATGAAAGGAGCAAATTGAGGGTGAAAGTGAAGAAAAGCAAGGTGATGAGGTACAGCAGCTAGTCAAAACTGGTTGTTTTGAAAGTGAAGCTTAATGGGAAGGTCATGGAGGAAGTTAATTGCTTTAGGTACATGGGAGTGGAATTGGCAGTGGAAGATGTTTGAGGGCAGAAATGAATTATGGATGGGCAAGGGGAAAACATCCTGAATGCACTAAAGAGCTTGTGGAAGGAAAAGTCAGTGTCTTGCAAGGAAAAGATAGGTATGTTTGTAGGTATAATGCTGAAAGTATTGCATTGATGAGAGTTTTGGTCTGTAAATGATAAAGAGTGGAAAAGGGTGGGCATGTTTTGAATGAGATGCACAAGGACATGCAGTTTGAGAAGGGTTGATTAAGGAAGGATTTTCCCCCAATGTGGCTTAGGCAAAATATGTCCCAATCATGGTCATCTCTTATGAAGGGATTATAAGAATAGAGATATTAATAAGAGCCTCTGAAATGTTTATAGACTTGACTCTTAAAGGCTAAGAGATTATAGGAAGTGGGAACAATAAAAGAAAGAAGAGTTTCAGAGCTTGGTTGTTGAAAGGAGATGGTATCATAGTGGCTAATCCTTGTGTGACTGCATACACAGAAACTATGGAAAGCAGAACTCAGACATTTGTTTTGAGTCCAAGCCTTTGTGACAGGGACACATACATACAGCACACAAGAGCAGTAGCCAGAATATTACCGGCAGAATAGGGAGAGGGTATTGGCATCAGGGCAAACAGAGAGGGATGGTTGGAGAGTGGTGGTGTCTGGAGGATTAATAAGATAGAAAACTTATGTTTTTCTATTTTAGAAATTGAAATACAAAAGGGGGCCGTGTGTCCCAGCTCCTGTCCCCTTTAGCTGCCTTCTATGAAATGCAGGGAATATGGAATTAGAGTTCTTCCTTCCCTACCCCAACAAGAGAATGGGTGTGAGCAGACGTGGCCTTTCTTCTGTTCCTGGCACTACCTTTCTGAAGTAGGAAACTGCAATCAAGTATCAAAAAGAAAAAAAATTGATTTTTCTCCCACTTAATAATTAGGTGAAGGATGAGAAATCCCTATATGTGACCAGTACTCCATACTTAGGCAAATTAATCTCTTCTAGGTATGATCTGCTCACAAGGGAAATTATTATGGCACCCATACTGTATAACAGCCCCTGCATTTGAGAGTAATAGAATGGACAAAAGATATAGAAACTACATAATTGATTATGTCTGATATTCAGTTTTAGAACAGAAATGTCTAAATGTGAAAATTACAAAGAAAGTATAGTTCTACAAAATGAAGATATGATTATGAAAAACTGCTAAGTAATGCTATCGGAATGTTTTCGGATGATACGATGCTTCCAGCTCCAGGGCCACATACTGAGCATACGTAGCCATCAACTGTAACCTGTCGTTCAGCTGTCACTTGACCAGCAGATAAATTTTCCCATAAGTAAACAACTGTTTTCGCTTACCCTTGTTTCATAGCAATGGCTTTGATTTCAGAAATAAATGTTCAACATTTACAAACATACGCTCACTATTTCTTAAGAAGAATAATGAAAAACAAGTGAATTGTGCATGTACAAGTGTGATATATTTTTGCAATGCTATTCCCATACTTGATACACAGTTTTTCACATGCTTAATAAGTTTGTTGACTTTATAGTTTCTAATTTTGTTTTCTTGTCAATGATTACAATTTTAGTTCATGAGGATTAACCTCTTCCCCCATTCCCAGTAAATTATAACCATAGTCATAATAGAGTTGAGACCAGTTCATGAGTAGTGGGCTCCATGCCCATGGACCTGTATAGAGCGTAGAGCAAACAAGGAGTAAACGATTTCGGTTGTAGATTTTTAACAGCAGGCCCAAATAAACTGGGTGTAGTATATTTACTAAATCTGAAATTTGAAGTAAAAGCATAAGGTATAAGCAGGATCTCAGTCACTCTGAATACTTTAGTTTTACTTCCACTACAGTCTTTAACCTATTTTCTGTCTGTAATTACTAGATATCTTCATATTACTAACTGTATTTATTAGATATCTTCGTATAAAGACTTTTATAAAGCTTTTCATGTTTTGTTTTTGCAGGTATATTTAAATAGAAAGCCAAATCCAAAGAAACGACTTTTGGTTCCTTGTGTTCTTGACAAACCAAATCCAAAGTGCTATGTTTGTTCAGAGAAGCCTGAAGTGTGTGTTCGGCTGAATGTTGAGAAAACTACCGTCAAAACGCTTGAGGAGAGAATACTGAAGGCAGCTCTTAACATGGTTGCTCCAGATGTGGAAATATCAGATGGGAAGGGCACTATCCTCATCTCTTCAGAAGAAGGAGAAACTGAAGCCAATAACAACAAAATGCTTAAAGTAAGCAACTGCTCTCTCTCTCAGGTTTGACAATACAGAACATCTTGAAAGTATCACATTCTGCATATGTCAGTTTGCTCCTGAATACTTACACCTCTTTTTCCAAAACCTAAAGTAATATCCTCACCATATTTAACCATTTCTTTTGCAGTTTGTTTTCTTGTACCTTCATTTGTACTGCTTAATACCTCTCTGATCAAGTAGTCCTAAACCATACCTTATACTTCTACCTGATGGTAAAATTTTTCAGATTTTCATGTGTATTTTTTTGTGATATCCTTGCAACTTGAATCTTTGTTTTTACTTTGTTCTCCATCTCTTAGATTCTAGTCTTAATTGTTGTTGCATTAACTCTAAGTAACTTCATTTTGTTACTTGCAGTAATATTCTTGAACATACTTCATTTAAAGTGACCTGAGTCCTCTTATTATCAAAGTGGTTGTTTGGTTACTATAATGAAAGTTAGAAAATAAGTATGAAAATATAGTTTGGCTTGTAGACAGGAATCAAAAAATGGGTTATCAGAAAATCATATGTAATGTTGTCAGGAGTGAAGAGATATTGATGCTTTAACAAACCAGGCATGGACCCTTGGACCCACACCCAAGGTAAACCAGGTGGTAGCTGGTGCCATTTACTTACCCATAAATGTTACAGTGTTCCAATATGCAACATTATTTTGTGTCATAAATCATACTTTTTAACACGTATTTGTTTTTACAATAGGTGTTTACTGAATGTTGAGAGAGATAACACAATAGATACTACATGATGAGGCTTGGCCAGCCTTCAAGTCATCACACTCACTCATGTACACTACTTACAAAGAGAATAAGAAACAACTTCATGTCATTTAAGTCATCATTAAAAGAAATTATGAAATGTACTTCATGGTGAGGTGCCTGAGGATTGGCGGAATGCATGCATAGTGCCATTGGACAAAGGTAAAGGGGATAAAAGTGAGTGCTCAAATTACAGAGGTATAAGTTTGTTGAGTATTCCTGGGAAATTATATGAGAGGGTATTGATTGAGAGGGTGAAGGCATGTACAGAGCATCAGATTGGGGAAGAGCAGTGTGGTTTCAGAAGTGGTAGAGGATGTGTGGATCAGGTGTTTGCTTTGAAGAATGTATGTGAGAAATACTTAGAAAAGCAAATGGATTTGTATATAGCATTTATGGATCTGGAGAAGGCATATGATAGAGTTGATAGAGATGCTCTGTGGAAGGTATTAAGAATATATGGTGTGGGAGGCAAGTTGTTAGAAGGAATGAAAAATTTTTATCGAGGCATGTGTACGTGCAGGAAGAGAGGAAAGTGATTGGTTCTCAGCGAATGTAGGTTTGCGGCAGGGGTGTGTGATGTCTCCTTGGTTGTTTAATTTGTTTATGGATGGGGTTGTTAGGGAGATGAATGCAAGAGTTTTGGAAAGAGGGCAAGTATGCAGTCTGTTGTGGATGAGAGAGCTTGGGAAGTGAGTCAGTTGTTGTTCGCTGATGATACAGCACTGGTGGCTGATTCGTGTGAGAAACTGCAGAAGCTGGTGACTGAGTTTGGTAAAGTGTGTGAAAGAAGAAAGCTGAGAGTAAATGTGAATAAGAGCAAGTTTATTAGGTACAGTAGGGTTGAGGGACAAGTCAATTGGGAGGTAAGTTTAAATGAAGAAAAACTGGAGGTAGCGGATGGAACCATGGAAGCGGAAGTAAATCATAGAATAGGGGAGGGGGCAAAAATTCTGGGAGCATTAAAGAATGTGTGGAAGTCGAGAACATTATCTCGGAAAGCAAAAATGGGTATGTTTGAAGGAATAGCTGTTCCAACAATTTTATATGGTTGCAAGGTGTGGACTATAGATAGAGTTGTGCAGAGGAGGGTGGATGTGTTGGAAATGAGATGTTTGAGGATAATATGTGGTGTGAGGTGGTTTGATCAAGTAAGTAATAATAGGGTAAGAGAGATGTGTGGTAATAAAATGAGTGGTTGAGAGAGCAGAAGAGGGTGTTTTGAAATGGTTTGGTTTGGATTTTCACCCCCTCCCCCACCCTATGATTCATTTCCGCTTCCATGGTTCCATCCGCTGCCAGATCCACTCCCAGATATCTAAAACACTTTACTTCCTCCAGTTTTTCTCCATTCAAACTTACTTCCCAGTTGACTTGACCTTCAACCCTACTGTACCTAATAGCTACTTGCTAACGCGGGAGACAGTGACAAAGCAAAATAAATAAATAATAAATATGCTTCTAGTGAATTTTTAAAGGCCATGATGACATGTTTATCGATTCATACATGTAAAGGCTTTAGTTGACAAGAGCTTCATCATTGTTTCATCAAAATGTTCAGGTGGAAGCTTTTGAAGTGAAAGATGATATATTTACCTTATCAGATCAGGTGGAGAGAATGATTGGTAGAAATGTGACCATGCATGGGAGGTAAAAAGACAGGGTACAGGTTTAAAATCAAAGTAGGGTAGGAAAAATCTACTGGTGTGAGTTTGAAAAGCATTTTTCATGGGCTGTTTTGTGTAGAATCACAAATTTAGATGAGTTCTCCACAAAATATATAATTCACAGTGTTATAATAACCAGATTTGATACTGACCTTTTTCCACAGGACTTCAACATATTGGATGGAACTCGCCTAAATTGTGATGACTTCCTCCAAAACTACACTGTCACAGTTAGTGTGTTGCATAGGTCAGTGTACTAATTATCATGAATATTGAAATACTTGTAGATGGGCAGTAGTAAATGATATTGATGTTGCCTGATGTTCCCTTTCACATTCATCGAAGACAAGCATAAAGATGAGGCCAGCAGCAAGACCTGTACCACTAACCACAGTGGAAAATGCTGCATGTATACAAATTTTCTGTGACAAGGATAGCATTACTACTAAGTTAGTAAAGCTTTGTTGTTTTGTTGTTTTTCTTCTGACAAGATTTTTTTTCGTTATGTTGATTAGATCCTTGAAACATTACTTAGAGTATTGTTTAAAAAAATATATATAGGGGATAGGGGAGAAAAGATACTTCCCACGCATTCCCCGCATGTCGTATAAGGCAACTAAAGGGTACAGGAGTGGGGAGCTAGAAACCCTCCCCTCCTTGTATTTTAGCTTTCTGAATGGGGAAACAGAAGAAGAGAGCAGAAGAGGGTGTATTGAAATGGTTTTGTCACATGGAGAGAATGAGTGAGGAAAGATTGACAAAGAGGATATATGTGTCAGAGGTGGAGGGAGCGAGGAAAAGTGGGAGACCAAATTGGAGGTGGAAGGATGGATTGAAAAAGATTTTGAGTGATCGGGGCCTGAACATACAGGAGGGTGAAAGGTGTGCAAGGAATAGAGTTAATTGGAATGATGTGGTATACTGGCATTGATATGCTGTCAGTGGATTGAACCAGGGCATATGAAGTGTCTGGGGTAAACCATGGAAAGTTTGTGGGGCCTGGAAGTGGAAAGGGAGCTGTGGTTTTGGTGCATTATACATGACAGCTGGAGACTGAGTGTGAACGAACGTGGCCTTCATTGTCTTTTCCTAGTGCAATCTCGCGTTCATGCGGGGAAGGGGGGTGCCATTTCATGTGTGGAGGGGTGGCGAAGGGAATGGATGAAGGCAGCAAGTATGAATATGTACATGTGTATATATGTATATGTGTCAGGATATATGTGTCAGAGGTGGAGAGAACAAGGAGAATTGGGAGACCAAATTGGAGGTGGAAGGATGGGGTGAAAAAGATTTTGAGCGATCAGGGCCTGAACATACAGGAGGGTGAAAGGCATGCAAGGAATAGAGTGAATTGGAACCATGTGGTATACCGGGATGGACGTGCTGTCAATGGATTGAACCAGGGCATGTGAAGTGTCTGGGGTAAACCATGGAAAGTTTTGTGGGGCCTGGATGTGGAAAGGGAGCTGTGATTTCGGTGCATTACACATGACAGCTAGAGGTTGAGTAGAACGAATGTGGCCTTTTTGTCTTTTCCTCATGCTGCCGCGCACGCGCGCGTGGGGGGGGGGTGCCATTTCATGTGTGGCGGGATGGTGATGGGAATGGATGAAGGCATTTAGTATGAATATGTACATGTGTATATATGTATATGTCTGCGTAAGTATATGTATGTATACGTTGAAATGTATAGGTATGTATATGTGCGTGTGGGCATTTATGTATATACATGTGCATGTGGGTGGGTTAGGCCATTCTTTCATCTGTTTCCCTTGTGCTACCTTGCTTATGTGGGAGACAGTGACAGAGTGCAAAAAATTTAATAATGCACATTATATTTTCTTCTGACAGCGAAAAGCTTGAAGATGGTGCAGAATTTGAAGTAATTGGGAACCCAGATGAATTAAGGAAAGCCCAGGAGAAGGCACTGATGGATGCAGAGTTTGGAGAAGCTGCTAGTAATAGCTCAGGTGAGTTTAGAATTTGATAACATTCACCTAAATTAGCTAGGTTGATTTACTGTTCAAAAACTTTGTCATATTTCCCATGAAATCTGCATTTATGGAGATGTATATTGGTTGAAATTTTGGGGAAGAAATTGTATAGCATATGGAGGTGTGAGAAATGGTGTCTTTAGAACTAATAGGCATTGTACTCCTTTAGTTACTAGTATCAAAAAGGCATTCTACTCATCTAGTTACTGGTATCAAAAACTATAAAATCTGTTTCTGTTAATAGAAATGTAGTAAACCTCTGGGAGAATGCCACATATTGTATTTGGCTGCTCAGTAGCAGCTTGGTTTTGGCAGTTTGACTCACCCCAGTACCCAACTTTAACCTGTGATGCATCAGATTCCTTGTGGAAATACAAGTGTTAACTTTGTCCCCAATTAAAGGCATGATCTTTTAATGATCTTTATGCATACCCACAGCAGTAATGTTTAAAACCCTTCCAGAAGGTCAAGGTCAGTACTGGTTATGCAGATGGAAGGGTTAAGGTCAGAGTTTACCCTTTCACCATCAAAAATTTACTTGTAGTGCCCTCTATTATTTGTGGTGTGGTAACATGCTCCCAGGTTTTAATATCGTTATGTATCATATCTTGAGTCTGTCACACCCTGTTGCTACAGAGAAGACAGCTCAGTTAATAATTCAAAATAGCATTATTTATTAGTGAGCCTTTTCTACCCACTCCTATCAAGCCTTATCAACACTTGAAAGTCTCCTGTTTGTGGTTCAACCTACCAGTTGCAAAGTACATCTATATATCTGCCACATATAGATGTACAGTACAATTATCAAATAACACATTGGTCTCTATGTAGATTAATGAGCTCCTTACTAGTCTGGTTAGTTCTGTTGTTTTTCCATTACAGTGGTATGTTGGATTATTCTGGTGTCATCCTGTATTGTTGTTCCAAGAAAAGGTGCTACTGTCCCACATTAGTGTTTAAATTTTAAAGGGTTTAATGGTAATGTGGATTCTTGCAATGCTGGGCCCTCAAGGCTTGCTGACTTGCATTCCTTAGTCAAGTATTATACCTTCTTCCCAGTTCCCATATATACACAAGAGAACTGTCTTATTAACCTCTCAGATTACCGAAGTCAATTTCCATTGTGCCAGGTTTATGCTGCATGAAAACTTGAATGAAAATGACACCATGGATCTCCAGGAACAGCTGCTTTTCTCTTGACTAGTGGGCTTTCCAACATACAGTAAAGAATACTAGGCTTTATTCAACTGATATGGCTGATATGCCATCCCAGCCAGCGTCACCAATCAGTTCTCTGGTGCTTTCACCCTCGTGACAATCTAACATCTGGGGTGAGACATCAGAACATATAGGCTGGTTATACATTCTATAACTTCAGTTTGCTCAACTTCCAGAACTGAAGTATAAATGGCATAATAATAATTGGGAAAATTATGTCAGAAGTGCACAGAAGTCAACCTTTACTCCTCCCTCAAGATGCTAATGAACCTTCACTGCTGCTGTAGCCTTAGATCAGTAAAACTTCATCCAACTTATGAACCATGTATCACACCCTACATTATGAGAGAATTCATCACCGAGTCCTGGCCTTCTATCACAACATTTACTTCATATTGCCTTCTTTAATAATCATTCTTGAAACAGGAAAGCAGCATTCATTACCTTAGTAGCCTAGAATACCTGAAACAGAACATCAGCCACTGGTATGTTAGACAAAGTCTGAGGCATTTTGAACAATTAGAGTTCCCTCCTTTTCCCAAAGTAAAATTTTATTGATGATGCATTTCAGCCTAATAAATATCATTTTGTCACCTTCTGCTAAAGAACTCCCTGACCTAACCTTGCAGTGAACATTTGCACTTCAAATTCTTGTACTTACTGAGGTGTTGGACCTAGAAAGCAAATTACAGTATGGGAAGAGAGTTGTACACTCATGGGGCCCTGTCTCCTGAACTTTCTGTGGTATCAAGTATCCTTTCAAACCTCTCTAACTGACAGTATTAACTAACCAATGAGTTTAGAAGGGCTTAAAATTTTGGCTACTTGATGGCATAGAAAGTTTAGGAGATGGGGGGAGCCATGAATTTAGAACTCTTTCCCATCACTGTACAAATGGATAATTTGTCTTCCAGCCTTAATACCCCAATCAGAATTAGAATTTGGGGTCACATATGTTTACTTGTTTCCCATTTCAAGTGGTACTGCCAGGAATAAACAAAAGAACTGTTGTGTATAATACGTTGAAACCCGAAACCCCATCCTTGGTCAAGCCTCACAGACACTTCTTGTGCCATAGTTCATCCCAAAGACTGCACATCGCCCCCTGTATGCCACTTTGTTTTAATTCACTTTGTCCCACACACATCTCACACTTTCCTGTGTCAGAAGTGGAAGGAACAAGAAGCGGGAGACTAAATTGGAGATGGAAGGATGAAGTGAAAAAGATTTTGAGAGAATGGGGCCTGGACATACAGGAAAGGTGTGCATGGGATAAAGTGAATTAGAACAATGTGGTATACTGGAATCAACATGCTGTCAATGGACTGAACCAGGGCATGTGAAGCATGCAGGATAAGCCAAGGAAAGACCTCTAGGACCTGGATGTAGATATGGAGCAGTGGATTCAGTGCATTACACAATATGACAGCTACAGAATGGATGTGAGTGGATGAGGCCTTTCTTCTGTTCCTGTTGCTACCCTGTTAACGCAGAAAATAGCAAACAATTATGAAAAAATGAAAACATCATTCACACACACACACAGGGAAGGGGCCAAGTGAGGATTTTCCCCTTAAGGCTTAGTTATCTGTTCTTAACACTACCATGTTAATCAGGAAATGGCGAATATGTATGCAAAATATATAAATTGTTCTTCGCTGATGATACAGCACTGGCTCCAACAATGTTATATGGTTGTGAGGAATGGGCTATAGATAAGGTTGTGCAGACGAGGGTGGATGTGTTGGAAATGAAATGTTTGAGGACAATATGTGGTGCGAGGTGGTTTGATTGAGTGGATAATGAAAAGGTATGAGAGATGTTTGGTAATAAAAAGAGTGTGGTTGAGAGAGCAGAAGAGGGTGTGTTGAAATGGTTTGGTCACATGGAGAGGATGAGTGAGGAAAGATTGACAAAGAGGATATATATGTCAGAGGTAGAGGGAACAAGGAGAAGTGGGAGACCAAATTGGAGGTGGAAGGATGGAGTGAAAAAGATTTTGAGCTATCTGGGCCTGAACATACCGCTTTAGCAAGGTAGCTCAAGGAAACAGACGAAAGAATGGCCCAACCCACTCACATGTATACACATATACGCCCACACATTCTTCAATGGTCTCAGAACCTCTGCCCTCTCTCCCACCCTGTGACCCACTTCTGCTTCCACGGTTCCATCCTCTGCTGAATCCACTCCCAGATATCTAAAACACTTCACTTCCTCCAGTTTTTCTCCATTCAAACTTCCCTCCCATTTGACTTGTCCCTCAATCCTAGCAAACCTAATAACCTTGCTCTTATTCACATTTACTCTCAGCTTTCTTCTTTCACACACTACCAACTCAGTCACCAACTTCTGCAGTTTCTCACCCAAATAAGCCACCAGCACTGTATCATGAGTGAACAACAACTGACTCACTTGCCAAGCTCTCTCATCCACAACAGACTGCATACTTGCCCCTCTCTTCAAACCTCTTGCATTCACCTCCCTAATAACCCCATCCATAAACAAATTAAACAACCATGGAGACATCACGCACCCCTGCCGCAAACCGACATTCAATGCAAACCAATCACTCTCCTCTCTTCCTACTCATACACATGCCTTACATCCTTGGTAAAAACTTTTCACTACTTCTAGCAGCTTACCTCCCACACCACTCTTAAGACCTTCCCCAAAGCATCTCTATCACCCTTCTCATATACTTTCTGCAGATCCATAAATGCTACATACAAATCCATCTGTTTTTCTAAGTATTTCTCACATATATTCATCAGAGCAAACACCTGATCCACACCATCTCTACCACCTCTGAAACCACACTGCTCCCCAATCTAATGCTCTGTACATGCCTTCACCCTCTCAATCATTACCCTCCCATATAACGTCACAGGAATACTCACCAAACTTATGCCTCTGTAGTTTGAATACTCACCTTCATCCCCTTTGCCTGTGCACAATGGCAGTATACATGCATTCTGCCAATCCTCAGGCACTTCACCATGATCCATTCTTACCAACCAATCAACAACACAGTCACCCCCTTTTTAATACATTCTACTGCAATACCATCCAAACCTGCCACCTTGCCAGATTTCATCTCCCGCAAAGCTTTCACCACCTCCTCTCTCTAACCCAAACCAATCTCCCTGACCCTTTAACTTCACACCCCACCCCGACCAAAACATGCAATTTTTTATCATTATTATACTTAATTGCTGTTTCTCATGTCAGTGAGGTAGTGCCAGGAAACAGACAAAGAATGGCCCATCCACTTGTACACACACACATACACACACATATATTTTTTTTTTTTTTTTTTTTTTTATACTTTGTCGCTGTCTCCCGCGTTTGCGAGGTAGCGCAAGGAAACAGACGAAAGAAATGGCCCAACCCCCCCCCCCCCCATACACATGTACATACACACGTCCACACACGCAAATATACATACCTACACAGCTTTCCATGGTTTACCCCAGACGCTTCACATGCCTTGCTTCAATCCACTGACAGCACGTCAACCCCTGTATACCACATGACTCCAATTCACTCTATTTCTTGCCCTCCTTTCACCCTCCTGCATGTTCAGGCCCCGATCACACAAAATCTTTTTCACTCCATCTTTCCACCTCCAATTTGGTCTCCCTCTTCTCCTCGTTCCCTCCACCTCCGACACATATATCCTCTTGGTCAATCTCTCCTCACTCATTCTCTCCATGTGCCCAAACCATTTCAAAACACCCTCTTCTGCTCTCTCAACCACGCTCTTTTTATTTTCACACATCTCTCTTACCCTTACGTTACTTACTCGATCAAACCACCTCACACCACACATTGTCCTCAAACATCTCATTTCCAGCACATCCATCCTCCTGCGCACATCTCTATCCATAGCCCACGCCTCGCAACCATACAACATTGTTGGAACCACTATTCCCTCAAACATACCCATTTTTGCTTTCCGAGATAATGTTCTCGACTTCCACACATTTTTCAAGGCTCCCAAAATTTTCGCCCCCTCCCCCACCCTATGATCCACTTCCGCTTCCATGGTTCCATCCGCTGACAGATCCACTCCCAGATATCTAAAACACTTCACTTCCTCCAGTTTTTCTCCATTCAAACTCACCTCCCAATTGACTTGACCCTCACCCCTACTGTACCTAATAACCTTGCTCTTATTCACATTTACTCTCAACTTTCTTCTTCCACACACTTTACCAAACTCAGTCACCAGCTTCTGCAGTTTCTCACATGAATCAGCCACCAGCGCTGTATCATCAGCGAACAACAACTGACTCACTTCCCAAGCTCTCTCATCCCCAACAGACTTCATACTTGCCCCTCTTTCCAGGACTCTTGCATTTACCTCCCTTACAACCCCATCCATAAACAAATTAAACAACCATGGAGACATCACACACCCCTGCCGCAAACCTACATTCACTGAGAACCAATCACTTTCCTCTCTTCCTACACGTACACATGCCTTACATCCTCGATAAAAACTTTTCACTGCTTCTAACAATATATATATATATATATATATATATGGGGTGTTCAGTGTTGTAAATGGAAATGGTGAAGAGCTTGTAGATTTATGTGCTGAAAAAGGACTGATGATTGGGAATACCTGGTTTAAAAAGCGAGATATACATAAGTATACTTATGTAAGTAGGAGAGATGGCCAGAGAGCGTTATTGGATTACGTGTTAATTGACAGGCGTGCGAAAGAGAGACTTTTGGATGTTAATGTGCTGAGAGGTGCAACTGGAGGGATGTCTGATCATTATCTTGTGGAGGCTAAGGTGAAGATTAGTATGGGTTTTCAGAAAAGAGGAGTGAATGTTGGGGTGAAGAAGGTGGTGAGAGTAAGTGAGCTTGGGAAGGAGACCTGTGTGGGGAAGTACCAGGAGAGACTGTGTACAGAATGGAAAAAGGTGAGAACAATGGAAGTAAGGGGAGTGGGGGAGGAATGGGATGTATTTAGGGAATCAGTGATGGATTGCGCAAAAGATGCTTGTGGCATGAGAAGAGTGGGAGGTGGGCTGTTTAGAAAGGGTAGTGAGTGGTGGGATGAAGAAGTAAGAGTATTAGTGAAAGAGAAGAGAGAGGCATTTGGACGATTTTTGCAGGGAAAAAATGCAATTGAGTGGGAGAAGTATAAAAGAAAGAGACAGGAGGTCAAGAGAAAGGTGCAAGAGGTGAAAAAAAGGGCAAATGAGAGTTGGGGTGAGAGACTATCAGTAAATTTTAGGGAAAATAAAAAGATGTTCTGGAAGGAGGTAAATAGGGTGCGTAAGACAAGGGAGCAAATGGGAACTTCAGTGAAGGGCGTAAATGGGGAGGTGATAACAAGTAGCGGTGATGTGAGAAGGAGATGGAATGAGTATTTTGAAGGTTTGTTGAATGTGTCTGATGACAGAGTGGCAGATATAGGGTGTTTTGGTCGAGGTGGTGTGCAAAGTGAGAGGGTTAGGGAAAATGATTTGGTAAACAGAGAAGAGGTAGTAAAAGCTTTGCGGAAGATGAAAGCCGGCAAGGCAGCAGGTTTGGATGGTATTGCAGTGGAATTTATTAAGAAAGGGGGTGACTGTATTGTTGACTGGTTGGTAAGGTTATTTAATGTATGTATGACTCATGGTGAGGTGCCTGAGGATTGGCGGAATGCGTGCATAGTGCCATTGTACAAAGGCAAAGGGGATAAGAGTGAGTGCTCAAATTACAGAGGTATAAGTTTGTTGAGTATTCCTGGTAAATTATATGGGAGGGTATTGATTGAGAGGGTGAAGGCATGTACAGAGCATCAGATTGGGGAAGAGCAGTGCGGTTTCAGAAGTGGTAGAGGATGTGTGGATCAGGTGTTTGCTTTGAAGAATGTATGTGAGAAATACTTAGAAAAGCAAATGGATTTGTATGTAGCATTTATGGATCTGGAGAAGGCATATGATAGAGTTGATAGAGATGCTCTGTGGAAGGTATTAAGAATATATGGTGTGGGAGGCAAGTTGTTAGAAGCAGTGAAAAGTTTTTATCGAGGATGTAAGGCATGTGTACGTGTAGGAAGAGAGGAAAGTGATTGGTTCTCAGTGAATGTAGGTTTGCGGCAGGGGTGTGTGATGTCTCCATGGTTGTTTAATTTGTTTATGGATGGGGTTGTAAGGGAGGTAAATGCAAGAGTCCTGGAAAGAGGGGCAAGTATGAAGTCTGTTGGGGATGAGAGAGCTTGGGAAGTGAGTCAGTTGTTGTTCGCTGATGATACAGCGCTGGTGGCTGATTCATGTGAGAAACTGCAGAAGCTGGTGACTGAGTTTGGTAAAGTGTGTGGAAGAAGAAAGTTGAGAGTAAATGTGAATAAGAGCAAGGTTATTAGGTACAGTAGGGGTGAGGGTCAAGTCAATTGGGAGGTGAGTTTGAATGGAGAAAAACTGGAGGAAGTGAAGTGTTTTAGATATCTGGGAGTGGATCTGTCAGCGGATGGAACCATGGAAGCGGAAGTGGATCATAGGGTGGGGGAGGGGGCGAAAATTTTGGGAGCCTTGAAAAATGTGTGGAAGTCGAGAACACTATCTCGGAAAGCAAAAATGGGTATGTTTGAGGGAATAGTGGTTCCAACAATGTTGTATGGTTGCGAGGCGTGGGCTATGGATAGAGATGTGCGCAGGAGGATGGATGTGCTGGAAATGAGATGTTTGAGGACAATGTGTGGTGTGAGGTGGTTTGATCGAGTAAGTAACGTAAGGGTAAGAGAGATGTGTGGAAATAAAAAGAGCGTGGTTGAGAGAGCAGAAGAGGGTGTTTTGAAATGGTTTGGGCACATGGAGAGAATGAGTGAGGAGAGATTGACCAAGAGGATATATGTGTCGGAGGTGGAGGGAACGAGGAGAAGAGGGAGACCAAATTGGAGGTGGAAAGATGGAGTGAAAAAGATTTTGTGTGATCGGGGCCTGAACATGCAGGAGGGTGAAAGGAGGGCAAGAAATAGAGTGAATTGGAGTCATGTGGTATACAGGGGTTGACGTGCTGTCAGTGGATTGAAGCAAGGCATGTGAAGCGTCTGAAGTAAACCATGGAAAGCTGTGTAGGTATGTATATTTGCGTGTGTGGACGTGTGTATGTACATGTGTATGGGGGGGGGGGTGGGCATTTCTTTCGTCTGTTTCCTTGCGCTACCTCGCAAACGCGGGAGACAGCGACAAAGTATAAAAAAAAAAAAAAAAAAAAAAAAAAAAAAATATATATATATATATATATATATATATATATATATATATATATATATATATATATATATATATATTTTCCCTGGGGATAGGGGAGAAAGAATACTTCCCACGTATTCCCTGCGTGTCGTAGAAGGCGACTAAAAGGGAAGGGAGCGGGGGGCTGGAAATCCTCCCCTCTCGGTTTTTTTTTTTTTTTTTCCAAAAGAAGGAACAGAGAAGAGGGCCAGGTGAGGATATTCCCTCAAAGGCCCAGTCCTCTGTTCTTAATGCTACCTCGCTATCGCGGGAAATAGCGAATAGTATGAAAAAAAATAAAATATATATATATATATATATATTTATTTATTTATTTATTATACTTTGTCGCTGTCTCCCGCGTTTGCGAGGTAGCGCAAGGAAACAGACGAAAGAAATGGCCCAACCCCCCCCATACACATGTATATACATACGTCCACACATGCAAATATACATACCTACACAGCTTTCCATGGTTTACCCCAGACGCTTCACATGCCCTGCTTCAATCCACTGACAGCACGTCAACCCCGGTATACCACATCGCTCCAATTCACTCTATTCCTTGCCCTCCTTTCACCCTCCTGCATGTTCAGGCCCCGATCACACAAAATCTTTTTCACTCCATCTTTCCACCTCCAATTTGGTCTCCCTCTTCTCCTTGTTCCCTCGACCTCCGACACATATATCCTCTTGGTCAATCTTTCCTCACTCATCCTCTCCATGTGCCCAAACCACTTCAAAACACCCTCTTCTGCTCTCTCAACCACGCTCTTTTTATTTCCACACATCTCTCTTACCCTTACGTTACTCACTCGATCAAACCACCTCACACCACACATTGTCCTCAAACATCTCATTTCCAGCACATCCATCCTCCTGCGCACAACTCTATCCATAGCCCACGCCTCGCAACCATACAACATTGTTGGAACCACTATTCCTTCAAACATACCCATTTTTGCTTTCCGAGATAATGTTCTCGACTTCCACACATTCTTCAAGGCCCCCAGGATTTTCGCCCCCTCCCCCACCCTATGATCCACTTCCGCTTCCATGGTTCCATCCGCTGCCAGATCCACTCCCAGATATCTAAAACACTTCACTTCCTCCAGTTTTTCTCCATTCAAACTCACCTCCCAATTGACTTGACCCTCAACCCTACTGTACCTAATAACCTTGCTCTTATTCACATTTACTCTTAACTTTCTTCTTCCACACACTTTTCCAAACTCAGTCACCAGCTTCTGCAGTTTCTCACATAAATCAGCCACCAGCGCTGTATCATCAGCGAACAACAACTGACTCACTTCCCAAGCTCTCTCATCCCCAACAGACTTCATACTTGCCCCTCTTTCCAAAACTCTTGCATTTACCTCCCTAACAACCCCATCCAATTTGGTCTCCCTCTTCTCCTTGTTCCCTCCACCTCTGACACATATATCCTCTTGGTCAATCTTTCCTCACTCATCCTCTCCATGTGCCCAAACCACTTCAAAACACCCTCTTCTGCTCTCTCAACCACGCTCTTTTTATTTCCACACATCTCTCTTACCCTTACGTTACTCACTCGATCAAACCACCTCACACCACACATTGTCCTCAAACATCTCATTTCCAGCACATCCATCCTCCTGCGCACAACTCTATCCATAGCCCACGCCTCGCAACCATACAACATTGTTGGAACCACTATTCCTTCAAACATACCCATTTTTGCTTTCCGAGATAATGTTCTCGACTTCCACACATTCTTCAAGGCCCCCAGGATTTTCGCCCCCTCCCCCACCCTATGATCCACTTCCGCTTCCATGGTTCCATCCGCTGCCAGATCCACTCCCAGATATCTAAAACACTTCACTTCCTCCAGTTTTTCTCCATTCAAACTCACCTCCCAATTGACTTGACCCTCAACCCTACTGTACCTAATAACCTTGCTCTTATTCACATTTACTCTTAACTTTCTTCTTCCACACACTTTACCAAACTCAGTCACCAGCTTCTGCAGTTTCTCACATGAATCAGCCACCAGCGCTGTATATATATAATACATATATACACATGTCAATATTCATGCTTGCCTTCATCCATTCTTGGCACTACCCCCACCCCCCAGGAAACAGCAACGCTACCCCCTGCTTCAGTAAGGTAGTGCCAGGAAAATGGACAAAAAAAGGCGACATTTGTTCACACTCAGTCTCTAGCTCTCATATGCAATGCACTGAAACCACAACACTGTCTACATTAGGCCCTATAGACATGCACGGAATGGAGTGAATATTGTTATGATATGGTATACTGGAGTCAACATGCTGTCACTAGACTGAACTGAGACATAAGAAGCCTCTGGATTAAGCCATGTAAAGTTCTGTGAAACTTTGTTGTGGATAGGGAGCTGTGTTTTCAGTGCATAGCACAACAGCTACTGAATGGATGTAGTGTGGCATTTTCTCATCTGTTCCTGGTGTTATGAAAATGTGTGTATGTGAACAGAAGTATGTGTTGCTGGACTTTGCTCTTCTTGATGTTACACTGCAAGGCTGTATCATTAGGAGTTCTATCTCATCGAAGAACATCTAATTTCAAAGGAGTTTACATTTCTTTGATACTGGAAGTAGTACAGCCTATAGAAAGTACTATTTTCTATATCCCTGGGGATAGGGGAGAAAGAATACTTCCCACATATTCCCTGCGTGTCGTAGAAGGCGACTAAAAGGGGAGGGAGCGGGGGGGCTGGAAATCCTCCCCTCTCGTTTTTTTTTAATTTTCCAAAAAAAGGAACAGAGAATTGGGCCAGGTGAGGGTATTCCCTCAAAGGCCCAGTCCTCTGTTCTTAACGCTACCTCGCTAATGCGGGAAATGGCAAATAGTTTGAAAAAGAAAAGAAAGTAACAGTAGGGCTCTTTCATAGAAAGTGGCCTAGTGTTATTATGAAATTGATAAAATAAAAGTAAGGAAATTTGGACAAGAGCAGGAATGTTTACACAAACTGCACAATACAGTACCTTCCTTTCCCATGCCTGCAGGGCAGTAGATGTCCTGAGAAGGCTCTTAGCACCCATATGTTCCCTCCCATACCCTTACCCTACAGGAAATTTCAGTATTCAGGCCGAGAGGTTACACATGCACTGTATGTATATAGGTGGAATGTTTGATGGGTTAAAGACTGGAAAAAAATAAAAGAAGTTGGTGCTTGATTAATGTATTTGTTTTCAGCATTTGACTACAGTATTCAATAAATCAATTATTTTGTAGGTGCTGCTGCTGCTGCATCTGTCTCACCTGATGATGAGAATGATCTTATATGTCTGGATGATGAGCAGACCCTCACAAAGAAGAGGAAGATTGATGATAATGACCAACATCCTACAAAGAAGCTACGACCAGCAACTCCAAATGATGATGATATTGTCATGTTGTAAAGAACACAAAACTTTTATGTGGGAGTAATTTGCTGAAATAGTGTACTTCACTAAAATTTGCTAATTGGTGATCTATAAGGTAGCATAGTGTTCTGCAAAATATTGTAAAAGCGTAATTGACTGCAGTGTTTAAAATATTTATCTGTTAACAAGGGAACCTGGGGACTGAATTACTTAGTGATGTATTGTATTGGTAGTTATATGTATCAAAAATCATTTGTCATAGAAAGATTTGTAGTTTGAAATGGAAAAAACATCTCAGAAGATACTTACTTAGCTTTAGAACCATGACCAATGTTTGTAATTCAGATTTCATAAAGTTTTTGTACTGAAAAGTATTTATAATACCAGTATTCAGTTTTTTGGAGATTTTTTAATGTTTTTGTAATAAGCAATGTAAAATAAAAAAGATTCATTCCATGAAAATATAACTTTCTCATGTGTTCCAGAATAGTGTTATACATTTCAAGGGATTGAAAATGCTTTTACTAATGAAATTGCAACCAAATGTAGAGCCAGAGCCTGAAACTGTGTGCAGTGAACAAAGTACTTCTTGTATGTCTGGATAAAGACTAGATCCTGATATCATTTCCGAGGTTTGAATCATTTCCAAGAGTTTGAAACTGACTCATAACACCTCACTCCACAAAGCAATCCACAAAACTATTGAATGACAGCAGTGATGTCACTCATTATTAAAATCGTCAAGAGTTCTGAGGCAAACTAATTGAATTTATTAAGGTGAATAATATACATAACCTAGGACACCACGGCTTCAGAGCAGGCAGATCTTGTCTCTTGCAGTAACTTCATCACAATGACAAGATTGTTGAAACTGGAAAAGAAATAAAATGCTGATGTGATTCACAGGTTCTGCGAAAACATTTGATAAATATGACTATGCACAAAATGCAAGAGATGGGAACAACCATAAAAATTGGGAGATGCATATATAACTTTTTTGAATAACATTACAGTATGCAGTTGCTCATCAGAAAAAAAAAATGTTCCCAAGGAACTATAATTTACACCTCCCCTGTTCCTCATTCTTATATCTGATATGAACACAAGCGATAGCTTTCATGCCATTCTTTGTAAATTATACAAGAATAAGTATGAAAGCTGTCAGTATATGATCCTAAAAGGCTACAAAGACACATAAACAAAGTCTTCCACTGGGCCACTGAGAACAACATGCTTTTATGCTGGGGACAAATTTAAACTATGGGGAAAATAAAATAAGAAATACTGAATAGACACAGACACTGTCATAAACTTCAGTGTAATAACATCCAGCTACCAAACCTTCAGCAAACACAAAAAAAAGTTACTTAATCCAGAATGATGGTGGGCTAGGTCCTACAGTATTTTAAGGACAGAAAACCAATGATGCTATTATTCAAGGTGCTAATTTTTTTACAAACTGAATACTGGTCTTCTATCATGACCCTAAAAGGCAGATGAAAAAGCAGGATTAAAAGGCTCGGGGATATTTCATGGCCCATATTAATGTGGTAAAGGAACATCTGTAATCACAAAGGATATACCCTTTGGAGCACAGAGAAATTATATATGTATATATACATGTGTATGTGGGTGGGTTAGGATATTTTTTCGTCTTGCGCTACCTCGCTAACGCGGGGGACAGTGATTATAATAATAATAATATATAAGGCATGTACACAGCATCAGATTAGGGAAGAGTAGTGTGGCTTCAGAAGTGGTAGAGGATGGGTGGATCAGGTGTTTGCTTTGAAGAATGTATGTGAGAAATACTTAGAAAAGCAAATGGATTTGTAAGTAGCATTTATGGATCTGGAGAAGGTATATAATAGGGTTGATACATATGCTTTGTGGACGGTATTAAGAGTATATGGTGTGGAAGGTTAGTTGCTAGCTATTCCTTTCCAAACGTGTTCGAGAAGCTTATGATTCGGAATCGCTACTCGATATCTTCAAGTCTTCTCTCAAGGTGTCCGGCAAAGCCTTCATTCCTTCTTGAGCCACATCGTCTTCCAGACTTCTGCCCACAACTCGCCTTAAACATGGTGCAAACCATAGACAACAATAGTTCCAGCTTGGTGACAAATTGGCCAGCCAAGCGGCCACGAACATGTTTAATTCAAGCGGGAACTCAGGCCTGACTAGAAAGAAACTTGAAAAGGGGGAACCCGTAAACACACCTGAACTGAACCCATTCAAAATTCTCTCATGATCATTTCGATGAAACTTAATTGCTTCCAATATTTGTATTATTTTTCATGTTATTTTAAAAGGTTTCGATTAGACTTCCTAAATCACATGAACACTTTAATCAGTGTTTGAATTTCTTCATATATTCAAATAACACGTTTGGCGCTAAATACGAAATTTAGCGCTAGATCTAGCGACCAAGAGCGCTAACTTTGCAATTTTATCGTCGCTATCTCAGTAACTTCGTCATCAGTTCCTGGATCGAGAACCTTCTTACACTCTCGAAAGAACCGACGGAGAACCTGGTAAGTTATAAAAGAAGGAACATTCATTCCAAGTTATTATTTTGTTCATTTTGTAGATAGGAAAGGTTTAGCTCCGAGTCGACACTAGCTTTGGATACTGTTATTTTGTTCAATTAAGTTAATATTACGTAATATGATAACGTGTATTTAATAGGACATAATTGCAAAAGTAAGGCAGGGGAAAGTTTGGGGTTATTATAATTGTAAGTGATAGACAATGTGATTATTTATCTGAATTATACATGAAGGAAGTTTTACACATTGGGCTCCATTTTTTGAAACACTAGTGCCATATAACCTCATATGTGTTCTATCATCGTGTAACTATCATCAGTCAATGTGTTCCATTTATTCACTATCCTTTTACTATGAAAGTATTTCTTTACACCCTTATTTACAACTTTCTTAATTTCGTGTTATGACTTCTGGTTCCTGTGATCCTACATCTCTCGGAGAACTGTCCAGTGTCCACTTTGTCATTCTCCTATAAAAGTTTACAGGTTACTCTCAGATAACCCCCACCCTCCACCTCTCCCTCTAAGTTGGTGAATACCTAGTGTATTGACCACCTTGATAAAGAGAGAAGAGAGGGGTAACCTAATCACTGTCTTTAACTGACTCTTCTCGCTTCCAAGGTGGATGAATTTAAAACCTCCAGCTTTTTCTTGTATCTTGGTACTCTTAATTCTGGCACCATCTTTGTTACTTTTATCTGGACCACCACTGTGAGCTCTCTGCACTTCTTTAGGTGCGGTTCCCAAACCTAGTTTTGGTCCTATGGAGGGTATGCTATATATTACCTTTTCCATATACTTGAAAGCTGTTCTGACATTTGCCAGCAGACAGTTTGTTTCCATAACCATTATCCTGACATTGTCTACTCCTAAGTGCTTCTCACAGACAGAATTCCGAAGCCTACTGCCTGTTAGTTAATAACTCAAGGCCATCTTTTGCTTTGTCACTTCCTGATTACTTTTACTATGCATAGGTTGAATTTCTTAAAGTTCCAGACCAGCTTTGGAGTCTGTTTACATCTTCGTAAGCTGACATGATCCACCTCTCCTTTCACTACACTTACGACCTTTGCATCATCTGCAAACATATTCAGGTAGGATATAATACCTTCAGACAACTCATTAATGTAAATCAAGAAGAGTGATGGTCCTAGAATTGAACCCTGGGGTACTCAGGTCACCTCAACCCATTTAGAAGAAGCTCCTCTAACATTCCCCTTTTGATTCCTTCCACTGAAATAATCTTCTATCCATGTTGGGTGTTTTCCTTTATTCCTGCTAGGTGATCGAGCTTCTTAATCAGCTTCCTATGCGGTATAGTGTCAAATGCCTTCTTGAAGCTCCCTCTCTCATAAAACTCTTAAGAAGTTAGTTGAACATTACCTCCTTTCCCTGAAGCCATGCTTTATCACACATTGGATATTTCTCCTCCATAGACTCTCATTCACTTCCTTTTTGATTATATTTTCCAGAACCTTACCACACTTATAAGTGATACCAGTCTGTAGTTCAATGACTGTTCCTGGTCTCCTTTCTTACATATAGGTATGTTGTTGCTCTTTTCCATTCCTTTGGCTCTTTGCTACTCTTCATTGACATCTTGAACAGTAATTCAGGTGGTTTATCTAGTGTTTCTGCGTACATTTAGTTCATATGATGAAAGTTCAACAGGACCATGAGTATTTTGTGGGTCAAGTCCTTTTAATATTTTTGTAACATCTTTTCTAGATATGTTGGTGATTTCCTAAACCTCTTCCCCATTCCATCTCTGATGTTAGGGCTTTAGTGTCATCATTCAAACACTTTTGAACTTGTTATTCAGTTCTTCACCTATCTTTACATTATCCTCCACAATTTTTTTTTACACTGAATCCCTTACCCTGATTTGTTGATTCTTAACTGACAACTAACTCCTGATGAATTTATGGAAACGTTTTGAATTTTCAGCTGCCATGTCAGCATTATACTTTTCACTGTTTCTTAGTTCCTCACTTCTTATCCTCATTCTCCCGTCTAATGCTCTGTACATGCCTTCATCTTTTCTGTTTCCATTTTCCCATAACAACTTGCCTGTTACACTCCACAAGTTTATTCCTTGGTAGTTTAGATAGTCACCTTTGTATCCCAACCTTTATACAGTGGAGCTTTACTGGCATTCTGCCAATCCTTGGGCATCTCACTTTGACCCATACATTCATTGAACTTCTTAACTAATCAATTACCACACATTCACCCCTTTTTGTAAGAAATTCATCTAAAATACTGTCAACTGCCCCATTGTCACATTTCATTTCACTCGAGGCTTTCGCCTCGTTTCTCCTCACCATACTATTCTCTGTGACCGTCTCGCTTTGCATATCTACCTGACCCAAACACCCTACATCTGCAGCCCTGTCATCAAACATACTCTGTCATCCTTCAAAAGACTCACTCCATCTTTTCCTCACCTCTTCACTGCTTGCTTAGGACTTTCAATATTACCATTTATTCTCTTTTTTTTTTTTTTCACATTTACCACCTTCCTTGTTAGCCTTAAAGTTTACTTATACTCTCTCTCCCCAACTTTCATTTGCCCTCTTTTTTTCAACTTCTGCACCTTCCTTTGAACCTCTTGCTGCTTTTTTATATACATCTAGTGAGAATTAACTGCTTCTAGGGGATTCTTACTGATAATACAACATACTTTAAACTCTAAGAAACCCCTAGAAACAGTTAATTCTCACTCTAATGAAGAACTAAAGTTGTTGTTGAAAGGTAATGATTCTCTCATAAAAAGGTTTTCATCATTGTCTCCTTCATTGCCATATATGTATATATGGACTTATCAAAACATGTAAGCCAAATTTTCCAGCTAAACCCATGGTGAGTTTAATGGGCTCCATTTATAAATGATATAGATGGTTAGTTTTCTTATTAAGCCCATTAGTGGGTAAGATATCATATTTTGATATCATGAACATAGTAGATTTAGTTAACAAGCTTAATTATATCATGTTGATTTTGATTTCAAACTGGTTAGTTTTGATATTCCATCTTTGTTCACAAAAGTTTCAGTTGATGACCTCAGAATATTTGGTAAATTCTTGGATATTGATTTTCCTGTTTCAGATTGTATTAATTGAAGAGTCAGGGCCACTGGCATAGGGCGACTCTAGTACAGTATTTCCAGTGGCCCCTACCTAAAGTTCCTACCAACTACTTTTACCTAATGTCCCTGCATAATGCTCCAACTAACTGCTTTTATATAATCCTCCCACCTCATTATAGAAATATAAAAGTATCACGTTTATTGGATATACCTGGGAAAGTACAAGGAAGAGTGGTGATTTAGAGTGTGGTGATTTCTTAGGCTTTCATAACTGACTAACTTTTATATATTACCTTTATTGACAGCAGGTGATAGAGATTGTGGGAAAGATGGTGCAGGCATGGTACATAGACAATGACTCTGGGGATGTGAGATTGGAGCACCACCTCTCTCCACCGCAGTTTGTCGACCTGGAAAATTTGTTAAGGAAAACAGGAGTCATGTATTGGAAGGTAAAGAAAATAGAGATTATCCGTTTCATACTGACATTACATGAGACTCTTAAACTGAAGATTTTTTTTTAGGAAGATAAGAACATGGATAAAAGATATTTAATGAAAAGATGTCTACATGAAAATAACGCTCTTGTACCAACCTATTTTAAATGATTCGGTGCATATTTTCTTAATGTTTGATAGAAGTATATGATACTCTATATGCATTGTCGTATCTGAGGTATCTATCAGGTAGACATATCCAGGGAGGATATTGGTGTTAAGAGAGTAATCATGTTGAACACATACCTGTATTTACATGGCTTTGATAGATCTTTTCACTTTTGGAGATAGGATAGATGTCATCTTTGCTTTATTGCTTTCATATGAAGTTGAGACTTGAAAAGTTTGTCTCAGACACTAAAGCACTATTTTAGCTTAATTCTAAATTAAATAAAATTTGGTTAATTTTTGTTTTCAGCTTGATCCTGAAAACTGTGAGTCGGAGGGAAAGCTGAACCAAATCAGAAGTGAGAAAGGTTATTCATTTATGGATATTATTGAGATATCACCAGAGAAATTACCTGACTATGAAGAGAAGGTTAGTTTAATATTCAGGGAAATAGTATTTTCACTGATGCCATTATCCCTCTTTATTTTTCTTTTCAATCTTGGTATACTTGTCAGTCTCAGGAATGAATACTTGACTATGGTGTCATTGATCATGTCCATATTTGTTACATGGATGTATAATGACAATTTGTGAAGATATACTGTTAACAGGAATTTGAACCACTGTTTCATAGTAAGTATGTAAGTATGAACTGGCAAAATTTCCAAAATACTCAAAGTAAGTAAAACTGTTCGCTCCTGTTTTGCTGTTTAGTTAAGGAGGCAAGTGTGGCTGTATGTATGTTTTAGATACAATTTATGCCTTCTGATGTTCTTATGCAAAGACCTTTAATTCCCATTTCTTCTCAGATTAAACTTTTCTATAAAGAACACATCCACAAAGATGAAGAAATTCGATTTATCTTAAAAGGCTCAGGATACTTTGATGTTCGTGATGAAGCAGATAAATGGATAAGGATTGAAGCGACAGCTGGAGACTTGTTAATTCTGCCAGCTGGAATTTATCATCGATTCACTCCTGACATCAAGGTAAGATGAGAATTTCATTTAACCATTTGTCTTATGTTTGCCTTTTCTTGGTGTATGTCATGATGATCCTTGCAGATCCTCCTCAATATTCTGGAGTTTGGAAGTTAAAGCACATTTTTCCATTGTATCATTTCTCTTATTCCAAATACTGTCCTCATCCTAGATCCAATCCAGGATTTGCCTTGCAGAATATTCAGACACATTGGTTATCATACTTCACTGCACATGAGAGTACTAGAGACTAGTTAAACATGAGCTAGACAATACCTGTCCGAATTATACAAATGAGTTGAACTGCCCCAGACATAAGGAGGTACAGTATGCATGCTGTTGCCTAGAAAAACAATTCATAACCTGGTGATTGTAACCAAATGGTTAGGAGACTTGACCAAAGAGCAGACAATGAAGGCAAGTTGCTTGCTGTTTGGTCCAACCAATTGTAAACAACCATTGTCAAATATCTGTGAGCCTTGCATGTTGATGCAGACATGCCTCAGCAGCTGAGGGTCTTAGCCATTCAGTTTTTAAACGTAACTAAACACCAGGCATGAAGAAAGGAATTAGTAGTAAAAAGAGATGAACATGTGCCAAACTCATGAGATGAAAAGATTTCCAAAGTCAGGATGATTTGTATCTTCTCACTGGGGTAGAAGGGCAGTACCATTAAATGGAGGTCCTCTGAAACTGAGAGGTTTTGTGTACCATGAGAAAATTCAAGCCATATTTTCCATATTCTTTGTGTGGTGTGTTTTAAGCATGTGAATTTGTAGATCTGAGTAAAGCATTGTAGGAAAGATTTTGAACATGAACTTTGTTTTATGAAGAGTTGTCCCACACTGGCACTGGGAATGTTTCATGACATCTTCAGAATGAAGCTAGAATATTTTTTTAATGTTAACTTAGATGGCACGGGTAACAGAAGCAAGGTAACATCAGGAAACGGAAAGAAAGACACACACGCACACACACACGCACACGCACGCATGCACGCACGCACGCACGCACACACACACACACACACACACACACACACACACACACGCACACACACACACACACACACACAAGAGTTTTGGAGAGGGGCAAGAATGCAATCTGTTGGAGATGAGAGGGCCTAGGAAATGAGTCAGTTGTTGTTCACAGATGATACAGCTCTATTGGATAATTCGAGTGGGAAACTGCAGAAGTTGGTGACTGAGTTTGGAAAAGCGTGTGAAAGGAGAAAGTTGAGAGTAAATGTGAATAAGAGCAAGGTTATTGGGTTCAGCAGGGTTGAGGGACAAGTTAGTTAGGATGTAAGTTTGAGGAGAGAAAAATCAGAGGAAGTGAAGTGTTTTAGATATCCGGGAGTGGAGTTAGCAGTGAAAGGAAACATGGAAGTGGAAGTGAGTCACAGGGTAAGAGTGGAGGTGAAGGTTCTAGGAGAAATGAAGAATGTATGGAAAGAGAGAACGTTATCTTGGAGAGCAAAAATGGGTATATTTGAAGGAAGTTATTTTTTAATTTTTATTATACTTTGTCACTGGCTCCCACGTTAGTGAGGTAGTGCAAGGAAACAGATGAAAGAATGGCCCACCCCACCCACATACACATGTATATACATACATGCCCACACACGCACATATACATACCTATACATTTCAACGTATACATGCATATACAGACATATACATATATAAACATGTACATATTCATACTTGCTGCTTTCATACATTCTCGTTGCCACCCCGCCACACATGAAATGGCACCCCTCTCCCCCCAAGTGCATGTGAGGTAGCGCTAGGAAAAGACAACAAAGGCCACTTTTGTTCACACTCAGTCTCTAGCTGTCATGTGTAATGCACCAAAGCCACAGCTCCCTTTCCACTTCCAGGCTCCACAAAACTTTCCATGGTTTACCCCAGACGCTTCACATGCCCAGGTTCATTCCATTGACAGCACGTCGATGTGCCTATAGATAGGTTTGTGTGGAGGAGGGTGGATGTTTTGGAAATGAAATGTTTGAGGACAATATGTGGTGTTAGGTGGTTTGATCGAGTAAGCAATGAAAGGGTAAGAGAGATGTGTGGTAATAAAAAGAGTGTGGTTGAGAGAGAAGAAGAGGGTGTATTGAAATGGTTTGGTCACAATGAGAGAATGAGTATGGGTATGAGTATATATATATATATATATATATATATATATATATATATATATATATATATATATATATATATTTTTTTTTTCATTTTTTTTTATTATATTTTGTCGCTGTCTCCCGCGTTTGCGAGGTAGCGCAAGGAAACAGACGAAAGAAATGGCCCAACCCCCCCCCCCCATACACATGTATATACATACGTCCACACACGCAAATATACATACCTACACAGCTTTCCATGGTTTACCCCAGACGCTTCACATGCCCTGCTTCAATCCACTGACAGCACGTCAACCCCGGTATACCACATCGCTCCAATTCACTCTATTCCTTGCCCTCCTTTCACCCTCCTGCATGTTCAGGCCCCGATCACACAAAATCTTTTTCACTCCATCTTTCCACCTCCAATTTGGTCTCCCTCTTCTCCTTGTTCCCTCCACCTCCGACACATATATCCTCTTGGTCAATCTTTCCTCACTCATCCTCTCCATGTGCCCAAACCACTTCAAAACACCCTCTTCTGCTCTCTCAACCACGCTCTTTTTATTTCCACACATCTCTCTTACCCTTACGTTACTCACTCGATCAAACCACCTCACACCACACATTGTCCTCAAAAATCTCATTTCCAGCACATCCATCCTCCTGCGCACAACTCTATCCATAGCCCACGCCTCGCAACCATACAACATTGTTGGAACCACTATTCCTTCAAACATACCCATTTTTGCTTTCCGAAATAATGTTCTCGACTTCCACACATTCTTCAAGGCCCCCAGAATTTTCGCCCCCTCCCCCACCCTATGATCCACTTCCGCTTCCATGGTTCCATCTGCTGCCAGATCCACTCCCAGATATCTAAAACACTTCACTTCCTCCAGTTTTTCTCCGTTCAAACTCACCTCCCAATTGACTTGACCCTCAACCCTACTGTACCTAATAACCTTGCTCTTATTCACATTTACTCTTAACTTTCTTCTTCCACACACTTTACCAAACTCAGTCACCAGCCTCTGCAGTTTCTCACATGAATCAGCCACCAGCGCTGTATCATCAGCGAACAACAACTGACTCACTTCCCAAGCTCTCTCATCCCCAACAGACTTCATACTTGCCCCTCTTTCCAAAACTCTTGCATTTACCTCCCTAACAACCCCATCCATAAACAAATTAAACAACCATGGAGACATCACACACCCCTGCCACAAACCTACATTCACTGAGAACCAATCACTTTCCTCTCTTCCTACACGTACACATGTGTGGAAATAAAAAGAGCGTGGTTGAGAGAGCAGAAGAGGGTGTTTTGAAGTGGTTTGGGCACATGGAGAGAATGAGTGAGGAAAGATTGACCAAGAGGATATATGTGTCGGAGGTGGAGGGAACGAGGAGAAGAGGGAGACCAAATTGGAGGTGGAAAGATGGAGTGAAAAAGATTTTGTGTGATCGGGGCCTGAACATGCAGGAGGGTGAAAAGAGGGCAAGGAATAGAGTGAATTGGAGCGATGTGGTATACCGGGGTTGACGTGCTGTCAGTGGATTGAATCAAGGCATGTGAAGCGTCTGGGGTAAACCATGGAAAGCTGTGTAGGTATGTATATTTGCGTGTGTGGACGTATGTATATACATGTGTATGGGGGGGGGTTGGGCCATTTCTTTCGTCTGTTTCCTTGCGCTACCTCGCAAACGCGGGAGACAGCGACAAAGTATAATAAAAAAAATATATATATATATATATATATATATATATATATATATATATATATATATATATATATATATATATACACACATATATATACATATATGTATCAGAGCCTGAACATGTAAAAGGGTGAAAGGCATGCAAGGAATAGAGTGAATTGGAGCGATGTGGTATACTGGGGTCGACGTGCTGTCAATGGATTGAACCAGGGCATGTGAAGTGTCTGAGGTAAACCATTGAAAGTTCTGTGGGGCCTGGATGTGGAAAGGGAGCTGTAGTTTCGGTACATTATACATGACAGCTAGAGACTGAGTGTGAACGAATGTGGCCTTTGTTGTCTTTTCCTAGCACTACCTTGCGCACATGCAGGGGAAGGGGGTTTTCATTTCATGTGTGGCGGGGTGGCGACGGGAATAAATAAGGGCAGACAGTTTGAATTATGTACATGTGTATATATGTATGTGTCTGTGTGTGTATATATGTATACATTAAGATGTATAGGTATGTATATGTGCATGTGTGGACATATATGTACATACATGTGTATGTGGGTGGGTTGGGCCATTCTTTCATCTGTTTCCTTGCACTACCTTGCTAACGTGGTAGACAGCGACAAAATATAATTTTCCAAAAGAAGGAACAGAGAAGGGGACCAGGTGAGGATAGGCCCAGTCCTCTGTTCTTAACGCTACCTCGCTAACATGTATATATATGTATACGTTGAGATGTATAGGTATTTATATTTGCATGTGTGGACGTGTATGTATATACATATGACACAGAGGTGGATGAACAGCTGGACTGACTGAACCAGTTGTGGGGCAGCCTGTGAATGCATCACTCACTGCATCTTGTACTAAATTCCACCAATGCATACTTCAGTGATATTTTGGAAATGACACTCAGAAAAAAAAAATTGAAGAAGATAGTGATAGTAGATGATAACACCTTCTTGATAGTGAAATTTGAGACAGCCATAATTCCACCTAGTGTAATTTTTTTTACATCAGATTCACATGGACAACCTTGATGTGCCCAGTAACATAGAAATCCAGGTATCTGCAGAAGATTTGCATAACTGAAATAGTAAATATTTTTGTCAGTACAACTAATGTTTATGGCCGTACCATTAACAGTCTTGGTGAAACAGTCGAGTCTAGACCAGGCAGTGAATTGCCTTTGACAAATAGCAGATAGCTGTGTTCAGATACCTTATCATGTTGGCTAAGTAGCCTTTTCCAAGCAACTAAAATATTTTACCAAGTAGCTGACAGCACAAGCCTCTATAACCTTTGCCAGCTGTCTGACAAAAAGAAGTCTTTGAAATGTATGTTACTGTTTGTTAGGCAACTGACAGTTTTGGCCAAACACTTCATAGTCTTGACCAAGCTCTTCACTTTTCCTAGATTTCTCACGGCATTTTCCATTCGCCTTGCTGTCTTAGCGCAGCAGCTGACAGCTGAAGCTGATCATTTAATGCTCATTATTAAGCATTTGATGGCATTAGATAATTTCTTAGCAGTTGAAGCCCAGTATTTGTAGATTATTTTTTAGGGGATTGACAACACAGGCTATGCAAGGCTGATTATTCACTATTGATCATGGTGCAGTTATCATCTAGGTTGACAGTAGCATTACCTGTAAGATTGTGTACTGTATCACTTTTTTTTTCTTCAGTGTTACAAGCTTGGATTATTGAGTCCCCAGCAGTTGAAGGTGTTGAAATAGTGCCTGATAAGTTCGTGGAAAATTGTACATATTTCACCTGACCTTGAAAATGGAAAATGATAGGCAATATGTTGGTAGTTAAATAGGTTACCATGTACTAGAGTGTGAATTGTATGATATTAATAGACTGTGAAAGCTGAAAGCTATCATGTTTATAGACAACTTTCACTCTCATGAAGGGACAACATGATAGGTAAAACGGTTCAGCTCTTGCTGGCATTCTGTGATAATGGATGTTTATGCATCTCATATAAGGTGTAATAACTCTTATATCTGTCTAGCCCTGGAATCATACCCAAGTCACTGTATGGTTAAGTGTTGTATTGCTATTGTTGGTATTTAAGCCTAATGGTATATGAGCCAAACTTTGTTTGCACATTTTATCAATTTTACAATTGGTTAATGTTCATTCAATTTTCATGGATCATTGAAAAAAGAATTATACCCTTTTTCAGAATTACACTAAAGCTATGAGGTTATTTTCTGGTGAGCCAGTTTGGACACCCTACTTCCGCCCTGCAGATGATATGGAGCAACGTAAAAATTATGTAATGAAGCAGAAGAGGAATTTTTTGGTGAAATAGATTTCAGATATCTTGAAAAGACACCATGTTAACACTGCTTGAGATCTTCATTCAGAAGACTTTTTTTTTTTTTTTTTTTTTTTTGCCGCTGTCTCCCGCATTTGTGAGGTAGCGCAAGGAAACAGATGAAAGAAATGGCCCAACCCACCCCCATACACATGTATATACATACGTCCACACACGCAAATATACATACCTACACAGCTTTCCATGGTTTACCCCAGACTCTTCACATGCCCTGATTCAATCCACTGACAGCACGTCAACCCCAGTATACCACATCGATCCAATTCACTCTATTCCTTGCCCTCCTTTCACCCTCCTGCATGTTCAGGCCCCGATCACACAAAATCTTTTTCACTCCATCTTTCCACCTCCAATTTGGCCTCCCACTTCTCCTCGTTCCCTCCACCTCCGACACATATATCCTCTTGGTCAATCTTTCCTCACTCATTCTCTCCATGTGCCCAAACCATTTCAAAAACCCTCTTCTGCTCTCTCAACCACGCTCTTTTTATTTCCACACATCTCTCTTACCCTTACGTTACTTACTCGATCAAACCACCTCACACCACACAGTCCTCAAACATCTCATTTCCAGCACATCCATCCTCCTGCGCACAACTCTATCCATAGCCCACGCCTCGCAACCATACAACATTGTTGGAACCACTATTCCTTCAAACATACCCATTTTTGCTTTCCGAGATAATGCTCTCGACTTCCACACATTCTTCAAGGCTCCCAGAATTTTCGCCCCCTCCCCCACCGTATGATCCACTTCCACTTCCATGTTTCCATCCGCTGCCAGATCCACTCCCAGATATCTAAAACACTTTACTTCCTCCAGTTTTTCTCCATTCAAACTTACCTCCCAATTGACTTGACCCTCAAACCCTACTGTACCTATAACCTTGCTCTTATTCACATTTACTCTTAACTTTCTTCTTTCACACACTTTACCAAACTCAGTCACCAGCTTCTGCAGTTTCTCACATGAATCAGCCACTAGCGCTGTATCATCAGCGAACAACAACTGACTCACTTCCCAAGCTCTCTCATCCCCAACAGACTTCATACTTGCCCCTCTTTCCAAAACTCTTGCATTTACCTCCCTAACAACCCCATCCATAAACAAATTAAACAACCATGGAGACATCACACACCCCTGCCGCAAACCTACATTCACTGAGAACCAATCACTTTCCTCTCTTCCTACACGTACACATGCCTTACATACTCGATAAAAACTTTTCACTGCTTCTAACAACTTGCCTCCCACACCATATATTCTTAATACTTTCCACAGAGCATCTCTATCAACTTTATCATATGCCTTCTCCAGATCCATAAATGCTACATACAAATCCATTTGCTTTTCTAAGTATTTCTCACATACATTCTTCAAAGCAAACACCTGATCCACACATCCTCTACCACTTCTGAAACCACACTGCTCTTCCCCAATCTGATGCTCTGTACATGCCTTCACCCTCTCAATCAATACCCTCCCATATAATTTACCAGGAATACTCAACAAACTTATACCTCTGTAATTTGAGCACTCACTCTTATCCCCTTTGCCTTTGTACAATGGCACTATACACGCATTCCACCAATCCTCAGGCACCTCACCATGAGTCATACATACATTAAATAACCTTACCAACCAGTCAGTAATACAGTCACCCCCTTTTTTAATAAATTCCATTGCAATACCATCCAAACCTTGTTTGGATATATATATATATATATATATATATATATATATATATATATGTTAGCGAGCTAGTGCAAGGGAACAGATGAAAGAATGGCCCAACCCACCCACTTACACATGTATATACATAAACGCCCACACACGCACATATACATACCTATAAATTTCAACTTATACATACACAAACATATACATATATACACATGTACATATTCATACATGCCTTCATCCATTCCCACCGCCACCTCATGACACATGAAATGGCATCCCCCTCCCCCTGCGTGCATGCGAGGTAGCGCTAGGAAAAGATAAAGGCCACATTCGTTCACACAGTCTCTAGCTGTCATGTGTAATGCACCAAAACCACAGCCCCCTTTCCACATCTAGGCCCCACAAAACTTTCCATGGTTTATCCCAGACGCTTCACACGTCCTAGTTCAATCCATTGAGAGCACGTCCACCCTGGTATACTACATCATTCCAATTTACTTTATTCTTTGCATGCCTTTCACCCTCCTGTATGTTCAGGCCCCGATCATTCAAAATCTTTTTCGCTCCATCCTTCAACCTCCAATTTGTTCTGCTTCTCTTTTCCTCCACCTCTGACACATATATCCTCTTTGTCAGTCTTTACTCACTCATTCCCTTCATGTGTCCAAACCATTTTAACATGCCCTCCTCTGCTCTCTCAACCACTCCCTTTTTATTACCACACATCTTTCTTACCCTTTCATTACTTTGTTGATCAAGCCACCTTACACCACATACTGTCCTCATACATTTCATTTCCAACTCATCCACCCTCCTCTGCACAGCCCTATCTATAGCCCACACCTCGCAACCATATAACATTGTTGGAACCACTATTTCTTCAAACATACCCATTTTTGCTCCGAGATAATGTTCTCTGCCTTGCACACATTCTTCAGCACTCCCAGAACCTTTGCCCCCTCCCTCACCCTGTGACTCACTTCCACTTCCATGGTTCCATCCGCTGATAAGTCCATTCCCAGATATCTAAAGCACTTCACTTCCTTCAGTTTTTCTCCATTCAAACTTACTTCCCAGTTAACTTGCCCCTCAACCTTACTGAACCTAATAACCTTGCTCTTATTCACATTTACTCTCAACTTTCTCCTTTCTCACACCTTACAAAACTCAGTCACAAGCTTCTGCAGTTTCTCACTTGAATCAGCCACCAGCACTGTATCATCGAACAACAACTGACTCACTTCCTAAGTCCTCTCGTCCACAACAGACTTGCCCCTCTTTCCAATTTTCTTACATTCACCTCCCTAACCACCCCATCCATAAACAAATTAAGCACCCCCAGAGACATCACGCACCCCTTCTGCAAACTGACATTCACTGGGAACCAATCACTTTCCTCTCTTCCCACTCATACACATTCCTCACATCCTTGGTAAGAACTTCTCACTGCTTCTAGCAGTTTACCTCCCACACCATATACTCTTAAAACCTTCCACAAAGCATCTCTATCAACCTTATCATATGTCTTCTCCAGTTCCATAAATGCTACATACAGATACATCTGTTTTTCTAAGTATTTCTCATGTACATTCTTCATAGCAAACACCTGATCCACACATCCTCTACTGCTTCTAAAACCACACTGCTCTTCCCCAATCTGATGCTTTGTGTATGCCTTTTCCCTCTCAATCAATACCGTCCCATATAATTTCCCAGGAATACTCAACAAACTTATACCGCTGTAATTTGAACACTCACCTTTATCCCCTTTGTCTTTGTACAATGGCACTATGCATGCATTATTCCAATCCTCAGGCACTTCACCATGATCCATACATACATTCAATATCCTTACCAACCAATCAACAGCAGTACCATTCAAACCTGCCACCTTGCTGGCTTTCATCTTCCGCAGAGGTTTCACAACCTCTTCTCTGTTTACCAAACCATTCTCCCTGACCCTATCACTTCACACACCACCCCAACCAAAACACCCTATATCTGCCACTCTACCATCAAACACATTCAACAAACTTTCAAAATACTAACTCCATCTTCTCACTTCATCACTACTTGATATTTCCTCCCCATATTTGGAGGCTGTTTCCCATGTTAACAAGGCAGCACCAGGAACAGACAGCAAAAGGCCACATCCACCCACATCATTCTTGTGCAGTCATGTGTAGTGCATCAAAATCACAGCTTCTTATCCACACCCAGGCCCCCAAAACTTTTTTGTGGTTTACCCCCGATGCTTCACATGCCTGGTTCATTCCATTGACAGCACATCAACCTCAGTATACCACATCATTCCAATTCATTCTATCTGTGCACACCTTTCAACCTCCTCCTGCCAATGGACAGAGGGAACCCTGGAAAAGTCTGCAAGGCCTGGTTGTGGAATGAAGGCTGGTGCAGTGTACATGACAGCTAGAGAATGGATGTGAGCAAATATGACCAGTCTTCATCTGTACCTGGAAGTACCTTGGTAATGAAGGAAATGGCAGATAAGTATGAAAGAAAAAGAAAAATATATGTAATTTTTTTCATACTTGTTCACCATTTCCTGTTAGCCATTAGGGGAATGTATGATATTACCTATGGCAACTTATGTTACCATAGCATCTCCATTGGCTTTATTTTTTAAAAGGCATAGTTAGAAATATTAAATGTTGGATCTTGCAAGGGAATGTGAAATGAATAAATGTTTAGGGCAATACAGAAAGGGTTAATATGTTTTTGCATCGTATGCATAGCATGGCATACACTTAGGGATCGTTCTGTTCATAGACACTGTTATTCATCTGTCAGTCATCTGTTCACTAGGGTTACTTTATAACCTGTAGTGTTTCCTTAGTCATAACTTGAATGCTTTAAATCAGATACTAATTTTGCATACAGTTAATTGTGTCATTAGATCTAGAATTCTAGCTTAGGATTTGCCTATGTTACCCCGGTTACAAAAAGGCTTAAGTTTGTTCATATGAAGAAAATTACACCTTTGGTCATGGAACTAAAATGATTATAAATTTTCAAACAATATTTCCACCCATTCTTATTTCGTTCCGAATAACTATGTTACATGATAGGTGACATTGGCAGAAGCAGACACAATTAGATGACACTTTCTTAAGTTTTGTTGGTTGTTTCATACAATGTGCAATTTTATTGAATGAAAAGAACTGCTCAATTTTTACTCGGGCAAAAAGTTTTTATGGATTTGAGAATTAGCATAAGCAAGAGGACAAAAATATTTGGAAAAACTGTTTAAAAGAGGATTATTGAAACAAAGAATGCATTTTTTTGTTCTGATTGAATTATTTTAATGTATTGAATGTATCTCTTGTTTTGTTAAATTGGTTGATTAAAACTTTTTTATCTGTTGGTGAATATGCTTTTGTACTCTCATTAGAAAATAGATATTTCTCTGTTGGTATATGGAATAACTTAAAGATTGTAATTGTATTTTATATGATTATTGCATTTGTTTTTGTATGTTGTTGCAAATTTAGGGTTCTGTTCACACTAAATAAAAAAGAAAAAATGTAGTTTATATCTTTATTGGGGTTCCTATGATCGATTACATTTCATGAGATTATATCACTTCTTGCACTCTTTCTTGATATAACAGAAACTTTGTTGTATAAAATTTTTTGACTGTGGTAAGAAATGATGAATCTGTTGGTAACCTATTGAAAATGATAGTACAAACATTATTTGTGTAAGTAGTTAAACTAAGAAGTAGCAATTGGCTTCTCATATAATGAGCTCAAGGACCTCACTTATTTTTTGACCTTAGCCAACTTTACTTCCCCCCTGAAAAAGAAAAAAATAATTGCCCTCAAATAGTAGTTTGTCATATTGTAGTTATCAGGTCAACTTGCTATAAAGTGGTAACTGTAACCATTATCCCCACAGGTCAGTCATGCCAAAGGCTAATGCTGTATCAGTTAAATGAAAATTGTTTCCATGCTTCTTGTTACTGCAACTGTAAGGAAATTTTCACTGTTTCTGTTGTGATCATTGGAGAGTGTGGTCTGAAGTTGTGTGCAGAGAGTATCAACAGTTCTAATGAGTTTTACAAGTGTACTTGAATGTTTGAAGTTCTATTGGTTGAAATTTGTCAGTTATATTTCATAATGATGTGCCATCTGATCACAAAAACTTAAAACTTGTGGATAGTATATTATTTCTCTTGGTGATAATCTTGTGCAGACTTTTCCAGACTGCTATTGAGAATATTGAATAATAGATTTTGAAGATTTTTCGGTGCATTATACATGACAGCCAGAGACTGAGTGTGAACGAATGTGGCCTTTGTTGTTGCGCACATGCAGGGAGAGGGGGGGGTTGTCATATCATGTATGGCGGGGTAGCAACAGGAATGAATAAGGGCAGACAGTATGAATTATGTACATGTGTATGTATGTATATGTCTGTGTGTGTGTATATATATATATATATATATGTATACTTTGAGATGTATGGGTATGTATATGTGCTGTGTGCGGACGTGTGTGTATATACATGTGTATGTGGGTGGATTGGGCCATTCTTTCGTCTGTTTCCTTGTGCTACCTTGCTGATGCAAGAGACAGCAACAAAGTATAATAAATAAATAGTAAATAAATAGATAAATGGATTTTGAAGAATGATTCATGTGTTAATAATGTGGGGATTTGCACTCTAGATGTGCAGCTCAAAAATTAGGACTTTCCCATGTGTTTTCATTCCTTGTTTAAGGGTTTTGGTATCTTAATAAGCCACTGACTGGATGGAAGTTGACATCTGCTATAGATAGCCTTGGATACATGAATGCACAGGTGGCAGTATGAATTAGTTATTGACTCACCATGGTTTCACACAACTGTACCTGAAATGTCTGCTGTGAATGAGATATGAATAAAAATGCAGGTTTATGGTAAGTAGGTCCCCAATTTTCCATTATACGTTACAGAGCATACCATTGGTCTGTTGTACCCAGCATAGTTACATGAGCTATAACCATGGACAGCTTATTTTTCTTTGGATCCGTAGTGAGTGTTTGCCATTGGAGCCACAGTGAGAGTGACTGTTCCCTGGCTAACCAGGGTTGTATTACAAGAACAGTCATTGTAACATTCCAGACAATGAAGGTTGCTCAGAAGAGCTTGTCAGTTACTTCCCTGCTGAACTGTTCCTGCATACAACCAATATTCGTCATTTTGATAAAGCTCATCATTGAAGTGGTGTATGATTCGGCCTCTTGAGTATTCAACCGCTTTATTTCAATTAGGAACCCAAAACAGAGGGATAGAGAGCAACATACTACTGGTGTTAGTAGTGTAGGGTTGGTGTAAACCAAAATGTCAATGTCAAGGGGAATATATCTTTTTTGGAGCATGCATGGAGAGAGGCATGAATGGTTACAGTGGAACCAATTTCAATCAAGGGTGAGGACAGTAATAATTGTGGACAACTTTATCAATTGTCCAAAAACCTATGACATCCCAGACCAATAAGTAACCACAGTGGCAAAAGAACTAGTAGACAACTGTAGTTCTTTACTGTTTTGGTATGCCAGACAAGTTGCATTCAGACCAAGATTGTTGCTATGAGTCTGCAGCCTTTCAATTATCAGGAGGCCCCAGCCTGGAAGAATGGTTGAAAGATTCAGCTGGACCATAGGACGAGCTGGCCAAAGTATATACCTTGGACAGTCTGAGAGGGACCTAAATTTACCAGTCTTTCTTGTGGCATACTGGTACACATGCCTTACACCCTCGGTAAAACCTTTTCACAGCTTCTGGCAACTTACCACCCACACCATTTATTCTTAAAACCTTCCACAAAGCATCTGTATCAACCTTATCATATGCCTTCTCCAGATCCATAAATGCTACATACAAATCCATTTAGTTTTCTAAGTATTTCTCACATACATTCTTCAAAGCAAACACCTGAACTACACATCCTCTACCACTTCTGAAATCACACTGCTCTTCCCCAATCTGATGCCCTGTACATGCCTTTACCCTCTCAATCAATACCCTTCCATATAATTTCCCAGGAATACTCAACAAACCTTTATGCCTCTGTGATTTGAACACTCGCCTTTATCCCCTTTGCTTTCTTTTGTACACAGGCACTTCATCATGATCCATACATACACTGAATATCCTTACCAACCAATCAGCAACACTGTCACCCCCTTTTTTAATAGATTTCACTGCAATTCCATCCAAGCCGACCGCCTTGCCAGCTTTCATCTTTCGCAAAGCTTTCACCACCTTTTCTCTGTTTACCAAACCATTCTCCCTGACCCTCTCACTTCGCACACCACCCCGACCAAAACACCCTATATCTGCTACTCTATCATCAAACACACTCAACAAACCTTCAAAATACCCACTCCATCTCCTCACTTGCTCACTACTTGTTATACCTCCCCATTTGCCCCCTTCACTGATGTTCCTATTTGTGCTCTTGTTTACCTTAGCAGTGGATGGAACCATGGAAGCGTAAATGAGTCAGGGTGGGGAATGGGGTGAAGGTTCTGGGAGCATTGAATATGTGAAAGGTAAGAACATTATCTCAGAGAGCAAAAATGGGCCTGTTTGAAGGAATAGTGGTTCCAAAAATGTTACATGGATGCGAGCCATGGGTTATAGATAAGGTTGTGTGGAGGGTGGATGTGTTGGAAATGAAATGTTTGAGGACAATATGTTGTATGAGGTGGATTGATTAAGAAATGAAAGGGTAAGAGAGATGTGTGGTAATGAATAGAGTGTGGCTGAGAGAGCAGAAGAGGGTTTGTTGAAGTGGCTTGGACACATGGAGAGAATGAGTGAGGAAAGATTGACAAAGAGGATATATGTGTCAGAGGTGGAGGGAACGAGAAGTGGGAGACCAAATTGGAGGTGGAAAGATGGAGTGAAAAACATTCTGAGTGATTGGGGCCTGAACATGCAGGAGGGTGAAAGGCCTGCAAGGAATAGAGTGAATTGGAACGATGTGATATACCGGGGTCGACGTGCTGTCAGTGGATTGAACTAGGGCATGTCTAGCGATTGGGGTAAACCATGGAAAGTTTTGTGGGACCTGGATGTGGAAAGGGAGATGTGGTTTCGGTGCATTACTTATGACAGTAGAGAATGAGTGTGAACGAATGTGGCCTTTGTTGTCTTTACCTACCGTTACCGCCGGGGGGGGGGGGGGGGGGGATGTACCATTTCATGTGTGGCAACGGAATGGCTGAGGGCAGCAAGTATGAATATGTACATCTGTATATATGTATTTGTCTGTGAATGTGAAATGTATAGGTATGTATGTGGGTGTGTATGTGGTGATTGGGCCATTCTTTCGTCTGTTTCCTTGCTCTACCTCGCTAACGCGGGAGACAGCGACAAAGTATATTAAAAAGAGTAAAAAATATACTGCATGTTCGAGACCAATATATGTTTATCATTAATTAGCTCTTTGCTTATTTTTCAGATTTTCTCCACGTTTTGCCTCATTAAATTAAGGTGTGAAGTAAGTGTTGTATATTTATTTTCGATTTATTCTTGAATTCATTGAAACGTTTTAGGCACACAAACACTGCCCATCTACACTCATATTGCTTATGATGTGTATGTAAAAAATGTTCGACAGTTTGATCTATACAATCTCCGTAGTTACTTTAATACATGGTTACTTAAATTCAACCCAAGTGAATGCAAAGTAATGGAAATGTGACATAGTGAAAGAGGGCACGTATATGAATATTATTTATCATAAAAGAAGGCATAGGAATCTGAGTGAAAGTGACGTGGTCGTCAACTCTTTACCAAATGTTTCCGCAGCACCGTTGAGAGAAAATTATAGGAAAGACTGCCTGCTGGCATATATCAAAACTGCATTTATGTACTTGGATAAGGAAATATTTGGGAGACTATACTTACGTAAGAATCATAAGCTATTTATGTTAAGTTTGGTCACTGCTTTTTAGATGAAGCATAGATGACTTAAGAGGGTATACAGAGAATGTACCAGACATAATAGATTATAGTTACATTCAGAGGTTAGAGGCTATAAACTCGTTCTCCATGGAAGGGATGTAAAAGTAGTGGCGAAGTGAAGGGGGTCCATGGATGGGTACTTGCTTCCAGCTACCGGATTTGGGGTCACCATATTAACAAGTTCGTCTACAATTTAGCTATTCCCCCAAACACTATGGTTCACTATAAAAGTTCACGTTAAGATTGGCATCTCATTCATAATCTCCTACAGTAAAAATGTGTTCCTCCGTTTGTGTGTTGGATTACAGATTCTTTTCACCCCATTTACTTTATTGCATTCTTCCAAATCTTTCAGAAATCAAAGCCAGTAACAAGGTACCGAAGGGAATTACTGGGAGAGGATGAATTCAAGTGATCTGGTTCTCCTTCGTATAGATATGGAAACTCGTGAAAAACAACTTTGACCAGTTTTTGTAAAAGAAAAGGTTCTGCATTAGTTCTGTAATTATCTTTTCGTAATGCACGGGGAGGAAGTTTAGCACCCATGGTCTCCATCTTGTAAAACATCCCTACCTTATTATTTGCCCCGTATCTGAACCTCATATAAAAGTAACAAATCTCAATCTTATGCGCACACACACACACACACACACACATACGAGCCTTATTAGTTTGTGCCAAATGCCCATTTTATCGATCCCGAGTGAAGGGAAAGATGAATAACTGGGTGGATTGTAGACTGGCTGCCTTAACCAAGATTCGAACCTATGCAGGTTTAATCGTGATAAACTTTTGAATGGAGAGTGCACAAAAGTTTAAGAAAAATATTAAAGATAAAGAGATGCCTTTCCACGAGTGCAGATCTCCATCCCTTTACCAATAGATGGGTATAATGTGTACAAGTATTCTAATATATATGACTAAATTAGGTATTGAGGTAGTTTATACGCTCCTCTAGGTTGGACGTACTTAATTCATTGAAAAATAAATAGAACATTTCATTCTTGAATAATGACCCTTAAATTGTTATATGATAAAGTTCGATGAATTATGGAATCAAGAATTAGATGATCAAACATCAAATGTTTTTTAAGTGGGTTTTTATAGAAATGTAATTAACCTATTAGGCAATGAAAATATATGCATTAAAAGAAAAAGAAAATATATTTAAATTCAAGGAGAATACAATGTTTGGAAGTTTCATTAACTAATGAATTTGAAATTTTACATTACCAATAATTGTGACGTTCTTCACATGTTTCCATTGTTGTTTACATCTGATGGACGCTCTCTAACCCCAGATCGCAAATGTTGTACTGGTAATTTTTACTACACTAGATTATGCTGTTTGTGAATTGTTGCATTGAAAATGTAGAATTAATAGTGATTATATACTCTCCATACGTCGTTTTTATGTAGGTACTCCTGAGTGACTTAAATGATTGTGAACAGCAGATGGGTAGAGTATCAGTGTACAGTAAATGCCTTTCTGCCATAGTTGCAATCCTCTAATCAGGACGACCCCTTAGGAGAGACACCCACTGACATGATGGCTCAGTTGTCGTTAATTTAAGCATCTTAATGATTATGGAATGGTCTGTAAGATAACAATTAGTCAAGGTCTCGTCGATGAAATGGCCGTTTAACAAGTATATGGCAATGAAAATCTTATTCACCTGATGTTTGGGGCAGCACAAAAACAGATTTTGTATACTTAAGAAAGAGATATGAATGGCTTTTATGACTTTCGTAAAAGTAATTGACAGTAAAGGAACAAGATATGGAACAATTGATTTTACGTAGCAGTATTAAATGATGGTGGTGTTATTAACCTTATGGAAAATATAGGGGTGATTTACATTAAAAAGCAAAAAACACTCAGAAATGAAGAGAAAGTTCGAAAATCTCTTCCCCCTTGCAGCTGGATATTATCTTAGCATTGCCAGAAGTTTCGTACAGCTCTGCATCATCATTACGCTATAGGTAGGGTTGTGCGGAGGAGGGTGGATGTGTTGGAAATGAAATATTTGAGGACAATAAGTAGTGTGAGGTGGTTTGATCAAGTAATGAAAGGGTAAGAGAAATGTGTGGTAATAAAAAGAATGTGGTTGAGAGAGCAGAAGAGGTTGTGTTGAAATGGTTTGGATACATGGAGAGAATGAGTGAGAAAAGATTGACATAGAGGATGTATGTGTCAGATTTGGAGGGAAGAAGAAGCGGGAAACCAAATTGGAGGTGGAATGATGGAGTGTAAAAGATTTTGAGCTATCCCACTTCTCGTTTCCTCCACCTTTGACTCATATATCCTCTTTGTCAATCTTTCCTTACTCATTCTCTCCATGTGACCAAACCATTTCAAAACACCCTCTTCTGCTCTCTCGACCACACTCTTTTTTATTACCACACATCTCTCTTACCTTTTCATTACTTACTCGATCAAATCACCTCACACCACACTTTGTCCTCAAATATCTCATTTCCAACACATCCACCCTCCTTCGCACAATTCTATCTATAGCCCACGCCTCGCAACCGTACAACACTGTTCCTTCAAACATACCCATTTTTGCTTTCTGAGATAATGTTCTCGCCTCCCACACATTTTTCAACGCTCCCAGAACTTTCGCCCCCTCCCCCACCCTGTGCTCTGCTTCCATGGTTCCATCTGCTGCCAAATGCACTCCCAGATATCTAAAAGACTTCACTTCTTCCAGTTTTTCTCCATTCAAACTTACCTCCCACTTGACTTGTCCCTCAACCCTACTGTACCTAATAACCTTGCTCTTATTCACATTACTCTCAGCTCTCTTCTTTCACACATTTTACTTAACTCGGTCACCAGCTTCTGCAGTTTCTCACCCGAATCAGCCACCAGCGCTGTATCATCAGCGAACAACAACTGACTCACTTCCCAAGCCCTGTCATGCACAACAGACTGCATACTTGCCCCTCTTTCCAAAACTTTTGCATTCACCCCCCTAACAACCCCATCGATAAACAAATTGAACAACCATGGAGACATGAAAATTTTATCTTCAAGAATTGGTAAGCTTCTAAATTTTCCAGAATAGCTTGCAAAAGGCATGATGAGATCAAGCAATAAGACCATAAATGTAAGCATGAAAATTAATGAATTTCCCAGAAGATGACAGCATGAACATTGCTATTTATGTACCTCCATTTCATGATTCCATGAAAGAAAGTCATATATGCATTTAGTGGCAATGATTTTGAAATAGGGGAGTATGTTAGGAATTTTATTCACCTGATACAGATAAGAAACAAGCACTATTGAACATTGCCCCTAGTTACTAATCCTTACTGATTTATTGGCCTTTGTTCAACAACAAAAATGTTGATACAGTATGTATTGAAACTAGTTTTTTATAGTAGAGCTTTGACAATGTAGTTTTTTAACAAACTTAGGAAATACAGAGGGTATTCATGTCAAAATTTACTAGAACTGGCCATTAAGGTGGTAGGTTGATAAACAAAAAGTTTTAATCATTTGTTTCTTGTCTTTTATCATATTTTTTTTTTAATGAAAATTTGATTACCAGGTTTTATTTTCATGCTAGATAATGATTCACATATCATATGATTATTTCAAGGAACCTTTTTAAGTTACAATGTGTACTTTTTAGTTAATATGATATTACTGATTATAAGTGACTTTTTAATAGTTGACAGTTGATTTTATTGGTACAAGTAACATACGTTACTAAACAAAAGCGAAGTCTTAAACAAACAGAGTCTGATCAGAAAGTTAGTGTCTGCAAAAATCCTTGTCTGCCACCCCATACATTTTCAAAGGTAATGTCATATTTACATTTTATTACTTTGTCTTCTCTACTATGGTCTTGATTATCATTTCCAGATGTCTTGGGCATGGAATTGACAAGGTTCCAGAAGGTCCATGTTTTGGTTCCAGAGGATCTTGATGTGAATGAGGCAAGACACTGATGTGGTGTTGGAGAAAGCAGCGACCTGATCGTGCATTCTGAATGCCTAGTGCACCTAGAAACCTCAAATGTACCCATATTTTCTTGCTTCCAGGCAAGAATTTGAGCTTTCTTCCCCATAGAAAGGTAAGAACCAAGCATCCTAAAGAACAGGTTAAAGAAATACAGTGCCCAGAAGTATAATTCCCAAAATGAAGTGGCAGCCTGGAAGAATAAAGAGCATCTTTCCCTCTAGATAGTGTGAGGCACAATGAGGTGGGTTGCTGGTGTTCATTCAGTTAGAAACACTTTACTCTGTTTATTCGGGTCTGTCATTAAGAATTGATGACTGATATCCCTTACCACGATTTTTTCTAAATCCGGTGTGGGAATAGAATGGACAAAGGATGCAGAAATTACATAATTGATGATGTCTGATACTCAGTTATAAAACAAAAAAATTTATGAATGTGAAAATTACAGAAAGTATACTTCTATAAAAAAACAAAAAACAAATATGATTATGACCTTTAAACTGCTATGTATTACCATCAAAATGTTTTTGGATGATATGCTGCTTCCAGCTCCAGGGCCCCTTACTGAGTGTAGCCATCAGCTGTCAGCTGTTGTTCAACTGTCGCTTGACTTCAGCCAATGATTTTTCCTGTAAGTAAACATCTGTTTTTGCTTGCCCTTGCTTTATAGCAATGGCTTTGATTTCACGAATAATTGTTCATTATTAAGAAACATAAATGCTCACTATTTCTTTCTTAAGAATACTAATTAAAAACAAGTGAATTGTGCTTGAACAAGTGTGGTGTAGTTTTGCAACACTATTCCCACACCTGATGCACCATTTTCCACACCCTTGATAAACGTGTTTACTGTGTAATTTCTATATTTTATGTGCAGTGGGCTCCATGCCCAGGGCCCCATATAGAATGTAGAGCAAACTGAGAAAACGATATTGGTTATCAATTTTTAACAGCTGGCCTGCATAAACAGAATATAGTCTCAGAAACCAGATGTATGATGATTTCACCCTGAGAGCATCATATGCCCGTACCCACAATACACCTTAGCTGTATATCGCCTTTGAAAGTATATGGGAGGCAGACAGTGTTTTGAGCAGACACTGAATATGCTTACAGAATATTATGGCTAAAGTATGAGCTCTTCTGATGATGTCATTACTCATCAGGGGTGATAGGGATTAGGATTTTTGCACCATACATAAGGAGCCTGGATATACAGTTCCTTCATCATCTCTGGTTTTGTCAGGATGTCCACTGTGGAGGACTGTAGTGAGGCACCAGATATGGACAGTCCTGATATTTCCCAGTTCTTGAGTGTCTACATGTCAGAGGAGGATGGGTCAAAGAATGAGCTGCCTGAGAGTTCAGTCTCCAACGATCCAGTGGATGTTGGCCTGGATAGTCACAGTCACACATGTCAGAAGCCATCAGATCACCAAGGTAGACTTGAACCTTATGTTGCTGCATCGTAAATATATGGAGGCTAGACTTTGTTTTCAGAAACAAAATGTAAATTGATATGCTGCTGTAAGCTCTATGATATTGCAGGAAAAACCTCAAATGAATGAAGCACATAGGAAAAAACCTCAGCAGCATAGTCACCCCGTAGTCAACCAGACTTCGGTTGGTCAAATTAAGTCCCTAAGTTTATTTGAATATCTTTATATGCTTGCTTACAAGTACAAATTTCATTCAAGGAAATTTATTGGTTGGGGTGAAAACTCCTAGCCATAGCTTGCTATAACATTACTCAATGACTTTATGTGGTATCATATATCATAAGCTGGTGAGACTTTGGGAGTGTGTAAGAAAAAAATTGAATGTGAATGCAAACAAAAGTAAGTTAAAGTATTGAGTTCCTGGAGTGGAGTATGAGACAGAAAAGGTTGAGTGTGAGTTTGATTGTGGAGCACCAGGAGGATGTGTAGTGCTTTAGGTGTGTACCTGGGAATGGACATGGCATTAAATAGAACCATAGGGGCTGGAGAGTTACTAGGTGAAAGAAAGGGCTAAGGTCCTTTGATACGTTAAGGAGTGCGTATAGAACAAATATTGTATGTTTAATCATAGAATAGTGTTGTGGGCTGTGATGGACCTCGGTAAAAACATAGATATCAGCAAAGCACATAACATGTTTCAAACTGCTAACTATTTTGATCCTACATAGTACTTCGTATGGCCTTGTTGAGGGTGGGTGTGAGAGTGAGATGCAGTGCTTAGGATAACTGCAACAAAACACTTCGAGTCCACTATCATACTAATTCTGAGTGGTTATTGTAAATGGTAACTTGAATATTTTCACAATACTTTTGTTTTTCAGAAATCATCATTAAGTCATAAATAGTTGAAAGAAATGCTAAAAGTCAGAGTTATATGGTATATATAACATTGAACCTGAAAATAGTAGTGATGACAGGTACTTCCTACAATTGATCACTTGATTTCAAGTCTTTAATACTGAAAGATAAAACAACTACAGATGCTCCACAAAGCATAGTACAAGCAGAACAAGGGTAGCAAGACAAAATATTGTGCATGCCTCTCCAGACCTTGTGGGAAAGCATAGGAAGTTGAAGAATGTGGTGGTCCTTTTAAGCTTTGAATAGATCGAGAAGTTATGAACACTATCATAAAGTACCTTAATGCAGAAATGCAAGTGAAAAGACTCGAATACAAAGCATGAAAAAGTGAGACTTCAGACTCGTTCTGAAATTCATGCATTGTTGAGGCTGCAGACTTTTCCAGGTGCATAAAAAGACAGTGACTTAACAATGTTGCATATTGATTACAAAACTGTTAGAGAGAAAAGGAAAAAGGTAGACTTATTTGCACCGGTCAGATAGTTATGGAATTCCATTATTAGAAAATATAGTGCATACTGTATTATAAACTAGATACAGGCTGGATACTTGATGAAAAGCTATTAACTTTTTATGGCAGGTATGGCCTTCTTGTGTATATTCCAAATAAACCAGAAAAATACATTTTGAAACTTGTAATGATATGTGATGTCAGATCCAAGTACATGCTTAATGCAAAACCATATGTTTTGAAAGACACGTATAAAGGACCACTGTCATTTAGACACTTCTTAGTAAGAGAACTGAGCCAACCAATTTATTGTTCAAACAGAAATATTACTACCAACAAGATTTATCTCATTTTACTTTGCAAAGACCTTCAAACAAACCTCAACCAAACAGCTTGTTCTCTCTGGAGTAACAAACCTGAAGTTCTGATCAAAATGATGTTGCTGTAACTAACTGCTATCTCAGAAGTTCTTTCTCTTACATTAATAGGATGACCCTAGAATCACACTGTGCAATGAAAATAAACCTATTCATTTTTTGTTAACAGTTCACTCTGAAATTGAAATTGAAAATATTGGAAAATCATCTGTTGTTAGCATCATTGAAACAAGAATTACAGTTCATGCTTATAATCAGATGTTTGCTTGCTGTTTGTTGCTGGAAAACAAACTTTTGGTCTTTGTAAATTTTCTATAGCATTCCAAACAGTTTCTGTAAACAGATGGGTCATCTACAAAGGTAAAACAATCAGAAGTAAAAAATCATTCATACACTGTAGACTTAAGTGCAGGAATTTACTAAGCTACTAGTAATACCTTGGATAAATGAATGCAGGAAGGTTATGACCTTGCTTCAAAGCCTGCACACATCAGTGTTAGATTTTATTGGTATAAATGATGGAAAAAATTCATGTTGAACAATTGGACAAAAAGATGTGCTGTTCCTTCTGTCCTTAAGGAGGAAATTGAAGAGGCAATCAATTATCTGTGAACTTCCATCCATGTCGTGTGCTAATCACTGAGCAAGTATCTGCAGGGAATGTCAAGCCATCAAGCAGGACAGCATTACTCTCAATCTGAAATATTGGAAGCATATGATAAATTGCCTTTATTGTGAAGAATATTAATTAAACAATTATCATAATTGAATTAGTTGTTTCTCAACATTTTTAGAATTCAAAATTGAATGACATTAAAGATCAGAATTTTATGACCAGATTTTATTGCTTATTTCATCAGGTAGATGAAGTACCAATACCAAACTTCAAGCAGACTTAGAAAAATGTTTGTATTTTTGTTTACTACAAAGAAATTGTTCCTTAATGAACAACATTTTGGTATTGCATGATTATTGAGCATGTTTTAATTTGTTTTGCATTTCTTTATTTCATATTTGTCATTGTATTTTTTTCATTGATATGATAACAGCATGTTCAGAAGGACATTATTAATTCCTTAACATTCATTCAAAATTGTACATTAATTGGACTAAAACAGATACCAGCATTGCTGATTTTTATTTGGGGATTTTTTTGACCCAATAACACAAAATTTATGAAATTTATTAAATGGAAGAACACCACTCCAGGGTAGGTATAGTAGTCTCGACAGTGTGGCATGTCTAAAAGTTTTGGGTCTTGAATGGGAAAGAAGGGATACATGCACTGCAAATGAAATGACTGAGGACAGTATTTAGTGTAAGATAGTTTGATAGTAAGGAATGACAGTGTCAGTATCAGTCTAATTGAGAAAGTCAACTAGGGTTTGCTGAAATGAGTTAGGCATATGGAGAAGACAAGTGAAGAGAGACTGAAAACAAGGAGCAATGTGATGTCAGTTGGCAGAACTAGGATATATGAGGTGGTCAGGGTAGACCATACAGTAGTGTTAAGGGCTTGGCTGGGTATGGCCAGGTTCAGGCTTTGGTACAGTTTATTAAACAGAGAAAGTGGATTTGTGCAAATGAGGGCATCATTCATCTGTTTCTGATATTATGTAAAGTAAGAAAGACATTTAGGTATGAAAATAAATTTTTTGTACTATTTATTAGAATATCAAGGACATACTTTAGCAAACTATTTCTTTTTGTTTTCATATAAGCTTACCCACTCGCCATCCCATTAATTGTGGGTTTACAGTTCAAATTCAGTTGTCTTTGTTTATTTCTTAGCAGGGATGTGTGATTTTAAGCCTCTGTGTATGTAAATTGTGGTTCTGTGGATTTTTAGTCACTTATGTGAAGGTACTCCTGTCATATATCTTTGGCAGAGAGATCAAACTCGAATTAAGTTGCATATCTTTATGTTTTTCTGTGCATTTCATAATTTTTGTACTTATCTTTGGGATGAATGAATCATATAAGATTTTCATTTGTTATGATAATATTACTTTCATTGAGTGCAAAGTTAAAGCTAAATTATGTATCAAAGTGTCAGCATTTGAGTTCTTGAACCTTTGATTTTAGTCAGTAACTTGGCTAAACCATTATTGATTTCAGTTGAACTTGGTGACTTTTCTACTTATTTTGTATGTCCTCCCTCGTTAATGAAGTTGAGTAACATATGTGACTCTCCACATGAATGCATAAACTTATGATCATTAACTCAACTAAATCTTATAGGGGTTATCACTGAATCAGTACAATTAGATTTTCTTGATTATCACTAGTTTGATGATGGAGCCAAATCAGTCATCCAGAAGTATGCTTCAGGTATTAATTACCTTGCTTCTTAAGGGTACCCATAGAAATTCTTGAATTTACTTTAAACTTTTTGAAGGTTTGTGAAATGTGCTTGATGATAGAGTTGCAGATATAGGCTGTTTTGGTGGAGGTGGTGTGTGAAGTGAGAGGGTCAGGGAGAATGGTTTAGTAAACAGAAAAGAGATAGTGAAAGCTTTGTGGAAGGTGGAAGCTGACAAGGCGGCAGGTTTGGATGGTATTGCAGTGGAATTTATGAAAAAAAGAGGGTGACTGTGTTGTTGACTGGTTGGTGAGGACATTCAATGTATGTATGGTTCATGGTGAAGTGCCTGAGGATTGGCGAAATGCATGCATTGTGCCATTGTACAAAGGCAAAGGGGAAAAAGGTGAGTGCTTGAATTATAGTGGTATAAGTTTGTTGAGTATTCCTGGAAATTATATGGGAGAGTATTGATTGAGAGGGTGAAGGCATGTACAGTGCATTAGATTAGGGAAGAGCAGTGTGGTTTCAGAAGTGGTAGAGGATGTGTGGATCAGGTGTTTGCTTTAAAGAATGTATGTGAGAAATACTTAGAAAATCAGATGGATTTGTATGTAGCATTTATGTATCTGGAGAAGACATATGATAGAGTTGATAGAGATGCTCTGTGGAAGGTATTAAGAGTATATGGTGTGGGAGGTAAGTTGCTAGAAGCAGTGAAAAGTTTTTGTTGAGGATGTAAGGCATGTGTACGAGTAAGAAGAGAGGAAAGTGAGTGGTTCCCAGTGAATACTGGTTTGCGGCAGTGGTGCGTGATGTCTCCATGGTTGTTTAATTTGTTTATGGATGGGGTTGTTAGGGAGTTGAATGCCAGAGTTGTGGAGAGAGGGGCAAGTATGCAGTCAGTTGTCGATGAGAGGGCTTGGGAGGTGAGTTAGTTGTTGTTCGCTGATGATACAGCGCTGTTGGCTGATTCGGGTGAGAAACTGCAGAAGCTGGTGACTAAGTGTGGTAAAGTGTGTGAAAGAAGAAAGCTGAGAGTAAATATGAATAAAAGCAGTTCAATAGGGTTGAGAGACGAATCATTTGGGAGGTAATTTTAATTGGAGAAAAACTGGAGGAAGTGAAGTGTTTTAGATATCTGGGAGTGGATTTAGCAGCAGATGGAACCATGGAAGCGGAAGTGAGTCACAGGGTGGCGAAGGTTCTGGGAGCATTGAAGAAAGTGTGGAAGGTGAGAATGTTATTCCAGAGAGCAAAAATGGGTATGTTTGAAGGAATAGTGGTTCCAACAATGTTATATGGTTGCGAATCATGGGCTATAGATAGGGTCGTGCAGAGGAGGGTGCATGTGTGAGAAATGAGATGTTTGAGGATAATATGTGGTGTGAAGTGGTTTGATCAAGTAAGCAATGAAAGGGTAAGAGAGATGTGTGGTAATGAAAAGAGTGTGGTTGAGAGAACAGAAGAGAGTGTATTGAAATGGTTTGGTCATATGGAGAGAATGAGTGAGGAAAGATTGACAAAGAGGATATATGTGTCAGAGTTGTAGGGAACGAGAGGTGAGAGACCAAATTGGAGGTTGAAGGATGGAGTGAAAAAGATTTTGAGTGATCGGGGCTTGAACTTACAGGAGAGTGAAAAGCGTGCAAGGAATAGAGTGAATGGAAATGGTGTGGTATACTGGTGTCAATGTGCTGTCAATGGATTGAACCAGAGCATGTGAAACGTCTGGGATAAACCATGGAAAGTTTTGTGGAGCCTGGATATGGAAAGGGAGCTGTGATTTCGGTGCATTACACATGACAGCTAGAGACTGAGTGTGAATGAATGTGGCCTTTGCTGTTTTTTCCTGGAGCTACATCGCACACACACACATGGGAGGAGGGGGGGGTGCCATTTCATTTGTGGCAGAGTGGCGACAGGAATGGATGAAGGCAGCAAGTATGAATATTTCCATGTGCATATATGTATATGTCTGTGTATGTATATGTATGTATACGTTGAAATGTTTAGGTATGTATATATGCGTGTGTGGGCGTGTATGTATATACTTTTGTATGTGGGTGGGTTGGGCCATTCTTTCTTCTGTTTCCTTGCGCTACCTCGCTGACGCGGGAGACAGTGACAAAGTATAATAGATAATATAAAATATTTTAAACTTTTAGAGAAATGTACTGTTAAGCTTTCGTGTATGTGGTCTAATCCTGTCTGTACTTCATATTAAAAGAGTAAACTTAGAAGTGGCATTTTGTAATGGCTACTTCTCATTTTTGTTTTAGTCTTGAGAAATATTCTTTACCATTTGTTGCTATACTGTTCCCCTTTTAAAGTTACAACTCGCCTTTTTGATACTGTTTCTTAAGCATGTGAATTTTTTTTGTATAAAGATGTAGTGAGACAACAAGGAAAATAAACATCAAAAATATTCTCTTTAAGAAATATATGATAGTAGTAGAAAAACAGTGTAGTATTGTATTACTTAATCCTTTTAGTGCTATCTATCTATATATCTATATCTATCCATCTATATCTCTGATGCCTGTTCCCTCCTGGAACTCCATGGAGGGAGTGGCCAGGGCATTGGAGTCTCCATACTTAGTGAGCTCTGGTGCTGGTTCTTAGCCTGTAGTGCCTCGCCTTTAACAAGCCACTGGCAAAGAGCAGCTTTAGTGCAGTGTTTTCAGAGGCTCCGACCTAATATTTCTACTGACTACTTCTGCCTAATGCTTTTGGTGCTAAAAGTGGAAATGTCCACTTTGACAATTATAGCTATGTGATGCTGGAACTGGGTTTCCTACATGTCTTCACAAAACCTTTTCCTTCTACTGTGACAAGTGGAAATACCATCATGTCTTTGAAAGCCCCTGTGAATGTTGCCATATTTGAGCAGCACCCCATCTAGTGGATGTATTTATGTATGCTCTGCTGTCTCCTCTTGGTAAGTAGCTCCATGATTTGAAATTAAATTTGTTGGTATGATAGTGTTTTTATACACTATGACTTGCATATACATTCAGGATTATAGTATGTATCATTTGATGTACTACTGTAAGCTAAATGTTTGATAATGAGGTGGTAGAATTAATGTATGTCAATGATCATCATTTTTCACCTTGTTCCTCATTCAATTTTTTTTTTCTTAAGATATACAGGTATTGTATTATCCTTGATTAGGGCCTCAGCTGCCCATGCTGTCTCAGCTAACATAAAAAAAAGTATTATTTATCCTCTTATAGGCTGAATGTTTTGGATAGTTGTCTTCTGTTATCAGCACAGGGTATACTGTTTTTGCACTCTCTGTCAGATGACTGATTACTTGGGCTGAGCCGTGGGCTGCTATTATCAAACAGGTGGTTAGCAAAGGATAGAGAATTTACCTCATGAGAAGGCAGGAGGATAAGAGGATACTAACTCTCAGGGATCTTAGAGATTTTCTCAAGGCTTCTAGGACACTACCACAGAGGGAAGAAGCTTTTTGATTTTCAATATTTCCATATTTATTTCTTACCATAGCAAGATAGAATTAGGAACAGTCAAGTAATGGCATCATTTACACACATACATTCTATATCTGTATATCTTCCATGAATAATGAACCAAAACCATCCATCTACATCGAAGCCCCACTGACTAATTCCATAGTTTGCCATGACAACTTTATATGCCCTAGTTCAACCACCTTGACAGTACAGTGGCCCCTATATACCACTTCAATTCAGTTCATTCTGTCTAGTGCAAGTCAAAGTATTTCTAATTATATGCTTAGTAATTCATATAGGATTATGAGTACCCCTTGAAATTCCATTGTATCTTTTTTCCTTTCATATATTCCATATTGACAAAACCAGCAAGTCATGTAGCAATATCTTTTTCTTTTTCCCACCTCATATTTTTTCATAAATCATCTTCGTTAAGCACTATTTTCTGGCATGATGTCTTGTTATGCCATTAACAGTCACAGAATCATGTCTTACAGATACCCTTATTTTCAGGGAAATATGTTTTGGTAGCTGATAGTGATCAGTGTCCTCTTTGTCTCAAGAAGCTATCAAAGAATAAGTTGAGGGTCCACCTTAGAACTCATACGGGTGAGAAACCATACATTTGTGAAATATGCCAGAAAGGGTTTGCTCGTTCAGATAAACTCACCACTCATAAGAGGATACACACTGGAGAAAAACCATACATATGTTTTTGTGGCAAGAGGTTTAGTCGCATTGACCACTTGAAAATGCATGCTACAACCCATAACTTACGGTCAGATAAGCGTGATGCACTTTTGGAAGAAGCAAGGAATCAGGATCTCATAAGAAGAGGACTACCTATTCCATCACCTGCAGAGTATAGTTGTCCCCATTGCAATCAGCAGTTTAATGAGAATTACAAATATCGTCACCATATGACAGTACATACTGGTGAAAAGCCTTATGTGTGCCACTGCGGTTTTCGTTATGCTAGGTCTGAAAGGTTACGTAAACATCAAAAAGAAAAACATGGCTTCCAGGAAAATGCATTGCCACCTCTTGAATCTAGTCAAATTCTTTTCGGTTTTATTCCAGAAATTTTGTTAAAAGAAGAAAAGAATCCAGTGAGATATTCAGCCAGAGATACTAGTAGTATTCGAGAGGAGGTGCCCAAACCAGCAACTAGTATCAACACTTATGAAACAATCCAGAGAGAAATAGTAGTTGAAAAGATAAAACAGCCAAAACAAAGGCTGATCAGAATAAATGGGCAATATTGTTGTGAATTTTGCTCAAAGACATTTAAGAAAGCCCACAAACTTAGCATTCATAGGAGAAGTCATACTGGAGAAAAGCCACATACCTGTGAGTCGTGTGGAAAAGCTTTCGCTCGCAAAGACCATATGTTGAAGCACATGAACACTCATCTTAAGAGAAGAGTAGACTCATACTTGAACCGTGCAAATCTTAATGATATAATTGCTGAAGGTAATGTTATTCAAGAGTTCAAAATAGAGGATGAAGATATTGATGTTGGTGGTTTTGATACAGAAATAACTCAAAGAGAAGAAGAAAAAGGTTTTGCTTGTAACGTATGTGGTCATTCCTTTAAGAAAATTTATAAATTGCAGTCCCACATGGAAATTCATTGTGATAGAACTTTTTATGAGTGTGGAATATGCAAGAAGCAGTTCAAAGTAAAAAAGAATTATGAAACTCATCTCCTCAATCATGAAAAGACATCAAAATTTCTCAGTACACCAGCAGATGATGCAAACCTAAATAAAGCCCATTCCCAGAGAGCACAGTGCTTAATCTGTTGGAAGTGGGTTGTGTCACAGAGTAGTCTTGAAACTCACATGAGATCACATACAGGGGAGCGGCCGTTTAAGTGTGAACTCTGTAACAATGCCTTTATATGCAAGGGTGATATGCTGCGCCACATGAAGTCTCATACTGGAGAAAAACCATTTGAATGTCATCTTTGCCCTGCAACATTTTCTCGTAAAGATAAACTCTCATTTCATGTTGAGAAGCATGAGGAAGCAGATGAATACAGCATGATGGATTTCTCCTGTAGTACTTCCGACACATAACTTGTATTCTTCACTGCTACAAAAGCAGAATCACCTGTCTACTAAGATTATAATGAGTTTGTTTAAAAATCAACAAGGAGTGATTACTTTCTAGCCATTTTTAATGGAGATGCATACTCATATTAAAAACTTTCCATACCACAGATTGAAATGAGTAAAATTATGTGCTACCAAGCACAGTGTCATTTATCATGGTATACACTGCCAGTTCCTGTCTTGTTAAAACTCTGGACTGGACATATCCCTGGCTTGCCCTATTTATTTAAAAGGATAGTATTTCTTGTTAGTTTGCACTAGGATTAAGAAATATTTGATTCAGCCTTTAGTTACCATTCAGCTTTTAGTTACTAAGCTGTTCATCAGATAAATATTTTTCTAAACATACAATTTAAAAGTACATATGAATGATTCATTCAAAATATATTTTTTTATTATTTTTTTTTTATTATACTTTGTTGCTGTCTCCCGCGTTTGCGAGGTAGCGCAAGGAAACAGACGAAAGAAATGGCCCAACCCTCCCCATACACATGTATATACATACGTCCACACACGCAAATATACATACCTACACAGCTTTCCATGGTTTACCCCAGACGCTTCACATGCCTTGATTCAATCCACTGACAGCACGTCAACCCCGGTATACCACATCGCTCCAATTCACTCTATTCCTTGCCCTCCTCTCACCCTCCTGCATGTTAAGGCCCCGATCACACAAAATCTTTTTCACTCCATCTTTCCACCTCCAATTTGGTCTCCCTCTTCTCCTCGTTCCCTCCACCTCCGACACATATATCCTCTTGGTCAATCTTTCCTCACTCATTCTCTCCATGTGCCCAAACCACTTCAAAACACCCTCTTCTGCTCTCTCAACCATGCTCTTTTTATTTCCACACATCTCTCTTACCCTTACGTTACTCACTCGATCAAACCACCTCACACCACACATTGTCCTCAAACATCTCATTTCCAGCACATCCATCCTCCTGCGCACAACTCTATCCATAGCCCACGCCTCGCAACCATACAACATTGTTGGAACCACTATTCCTTCAAACATACCCATTTTTGCTTTCCGAGATAATGTTCTCGACTTCCACACATTCTTCAAGGCCCCCAGAATTTTCGCCCCCTCCCCCACCCTATGATCCACTTCCGCTTCCATGGTTCCATCCGCTGCCAGATCCACTCCCAGATATCTAAAACACTTCACTTCCTCCAGTTTTTCTCCATTCAAACTCACCTCCCAATTGACTTGACCCTCAACCCTACTGTACCTAATAACCTTGCTCTTATTCACATTTACTCTTAACTTTCTTCTACCACACACTTTACCAAACTCAGTCACCAGCTTCTGCAGTTTCTCACATGAATCAGCCACCAGCGCAGTATCATCAGCGAACAACAACTGACTCACTTCCCAAGCTCTCTCATCCCCAACAGACTTCATACTTGCCCCTCTTTCCAAAACTCTTGCATTTACCTCCCTAACAACCCCATCCATAAACAAATTAAACAACCATGGAGACATCACACACCCCTGCCACAAACCTACATTCACTGAGAACCAATCACTTTCCTCTCTTCCTACACGTACACATGCCTTACATCCTCGATAAAAACTTTTCACTGCTTCTAACAACTTTCCTCCCACACCATATATTCTTAATACCTTCCACAGAGCATCTCTATCAACTCTATCATATGCCTTCTCCAGATCCATAAATGCTACATACAAATCCATTTGCTTTTCTAAGTATTTCTCACATACATTCTTCAAAGCAAACACCTGATCCACACATCCTCTACCACTTCTGAAACCACACTGCTCTTCCCCAATCTGATGCTCTGTACATGCCTTCACCCTCTCAATCAATACCCTCCCATATGATTTACCAGGAATACTCAACAAACTTATACCTCTGTAATTTGAGCACTCACTCTTATCCCCTTTGCCTTTGTACAATGGCACTATGCACGCATTCCGCCAATCCTCAGGCACCTCACCATGAGTCATACATACATTAAATAACCTTACCAACCAGTCAACAATACAGTCACCCCCTTTTTTAATAAATTCCACTGCAATACCATCCAAACCTGCTGCCTTGCCGTCTTTCATCTTCCGCAAAGCTTTCACTACCTCTTCTCTGTTTACCAAATCATTTTCCCTAACCCTCTCACTTTGCACACCACCTCGACCAAAACACCCTATATCTGCCAGTCTATCATCAAACACATTCAACAAACCTTCAAAATACTCACTCCATCTCCTTCTCACATCACCACTACTTGTTATCACCTCCCCATTTGCGCCCTTCACTGAAGTTCCCATTTGCTCCCTTGTCTTACGCACTTTATTTACCTCCTTCCAGAACATCTTTTTATTCTCCCTAAAATTTAATGATACTCTCTCACCCCAACTCTCATTTGCCCTTTTTTTCACCTCTTGCACCTTTCTCTTGACCTCCTGTCTCTTTCTTTTATACATCTCCCACTCAATTGCATTTTTTCCCTGCAAAAATCGTCCAAATGCCTCTCTCTTCTCTTTCTTCTCTTAGTAATACTCTTACTTCTTCATCCCACCACTCACTACCCTTTCTAATCAATCCACCTCCCACTCTTCTCATGCCACAAGCATCTTTTGCGCAATCCATCACTGATTCCCTAAATACATCCCATTCCTCCCCCACTCCCCTTACTTCCATTGTTCTCACCTTTTTCCATTCTGTACTCAGTCTCTCCTGGTACCTCCTCACACAGGTCTCCTTCCCAAGCTCACTTACTCTCACCACCCTCTTCATTTTATATATATTTATTTCTATATATTTATTTCTATATATATTTATTATATATATTTTATTCATTTTATTATACATGATCACTTATTCCCAGCTAACCTCTCTGCGATGGGCAAAAATCGTATCAGTTTCTTCGTTACAGACGACAAAAAATATATATATTCCACCAGGAAACAGACAAAGAAAGACTGATCCACTCACATATGCATATAATCACATATATGTACATAAACATATGTACAATAAACCATCAGTTAAATGGGCTATATGTACATAAACATATGTACAATAAACCATCAGTTAAATGGGCTAATAGAGGAAAGGGGTTTTGTTAGTTCCAGAAGTCTTTTAAATCAAATGTAAACCAAGTTGAAGTGTAGTTGAAGAAGAAAAGTATGTAGTGAAAGAGAAAAGAGAGGTGTTTGGGTGGTATTTACAAGGAAGGAGTGCAAATGATCAGGACATATATAAAAGAAAGTGGCAGATCAAGAGGAAGGTGCAGGGGTTGAAAAAGAGGACAAATGAGGGTTGGGGTGAGAGAGTATCATTAAACTGTAGGGAGTATATAAAGTGTTTTGGTTGGAGGAAAATTATTTTTAGTTATTATTGATTAATGTACTGTATTATTATTTGGTCCTTTAAATCCAAATTTTTTTTATATTCGGGTACATCACTTCAAAGATTTACTGTATATATATTTATTTTATATTTATTATACTTTGTCACTGTCTCCTGCATCTGCAAGGTAGCACAAGGAAACAGACAAAAAATGGCCCAGCCCACCCACATACACATGTATAATGTATATACATACATGCACATATACATTCCTATACATTTCAATGTATACATACATATACATACACAGACATATACATATAAACACATGTACATATTCATACTTGCTACCTTCATTCATTTCCATGGACACCCTGCCATACATGAAATAGCATTCCCCCCAACGAGGTAGCACCAGGAAAAGACATAAAAGGCCACATATGTTCACACTCAGTCTTTAGCTGTCATATGTAATGCATTGAAACCACAGATCCTTTTCTACATCCAGGTCCCACAGACCTCTCCATGGTCCACCCCAGACACATCACATACCTTGGTTCAGTCCAATGACAGCATGTCAACCCCGGTATGCCACATCATTCCAATTCACTCTGTTCCCTGCACACCTTTCACCCTCCTGCATGCTCAGCCCCCTATCACTCAAAACCTTTTTCACCCAATCCTTCCACCTCCAATTTGGTCTCCCGCTTCTCCTTCTTCCCTCCACCTCTGATACATATATCCTCTTTGTCAGTCTTTCCTCACTCAATTCTCTTCATGTGTACAGACCATTTCAACAAGCCTTCTTCTGCTCTCTCGACCACACTTTTATTACCACACATCCCTCTTACCCTTTCATTACTTACTTGATCAAACCACCTCACATCACATATTGTCCTCAGACATTTCATTTCCAACACATCCATCCTCCTCCACACAACCCTATCTATAGACCAGGCCTCATAACAATATAACATTGTTGGAACCACTATTCCTTCAAACATACCCATTTTTGCTCTCAGATAATGTTCTCACCTTCCACACATTCTTGAACGCTCCCAGAACTTTCGCCCCCTCCCTCACCCTGTAACTCACTTCCGATTCCATACCATCCACCACCAAGTCTACTCCCAGATATCTAAAACACTTCACTTCCTCCAGTTTTTCTCCATTCAAACTTACCTCCCAATTAACTTGTCCCTCAGGCCTACTGAACCTAACAACCTTGCTCTTATTTACATTTACTCTCAACTTTCTTCTTTCACACACTTTACCAAACTCAGTCACCAACCTCTGCAGTTTCTCACCCGAATCAGCCACCAGCGCTGTACCATCAGTGAAAAACAACTGACTCACTTCCCAAGCCCTCTCATCCACAACAGACTGCATACTTACCCCTCTCTCCAAAACTCCCTAACCACCCCATCCATAAACAAATTAAACAACCATGGAGACATCATGCAAACCCTCATTCACTGGGAACCAATCACTTTCCTCCCTTCCTTCTCATGCACATGCCTTACATCATTGATAAAAACTTTTCACTGCTTCTAGCAACTTACCTCCCACATCATGTACTCTTAAAGCTTTCTATAAAGCACCTCTATCAACGCTGACATATGCCTTCTCCAGATCCATAAACGCTACATACAAATCCAACCCTTTTTTTTAGTATTTCTCACATACATTCTTCAAAGCAAACAACTGATCCACACATCCTCTACCACTTCAGAAACCATGTTGCTCTTCCCTAATCTGATGCTCTGTACATGCCTTTACCCTCTCAATCAATACCCTCTCATATAATTTCCCAGGAATACTCAACAAACTTATCCCCCAGTAATTTGAACACTTACCTTTATCCCCTTTGCCTTTGTACAATGGCACCATGCATGGATTCTGCCAATATTCAGGCACTTCACCATGAGTCATACATACATTGAATATCCTTACCAACCAATCAACAACACAGTCACCCCTTTTTTTTAGTAAATTCCATTGCAGTACCATCCAAACCCGCCGCCTTACCAGCTTTCATCTTCCGCAAAGCCTTCACTACCTCTACTCTGTTTATCAAACCATTCTTCTTGACCCCCTCACTTCACACACCACCCCAACCAAAACAACCTATACCTTCCACTCTATCATCAAACACATTCAACAAACCTTCAAAATTCTCACTCCATATCCTTCTCACTTCATCACTACTTGTTATTACCTCCCCATTTGCCCCCTTCACTAATGTTCTCATTTGTTCTCTTGTCTTATGCATGTTATTTACCTCCTTCCAAAACATCTTTTTTTTTTTTTTTTTTTTTTTTTTTTTTTTTATACTTTGTCGCTGTCTCCCGCGTTTGCGAGGTAGCGCAAGGAAACAGACGAAAGAAATGGCCCAACCCCCCCCCCATACACATGTACATACACACGTCCACACACGCAAATATACATACCTACACAGCTTTCCATGGTTTACCCCAGACGCTTCACATGCCTTGCTTCAATCCACTGACAGCACGTCAACCCCGGTATACCACATGACTCCAATTCACTCTATTTCTTGCCCTCCTTTCACCCTCCTGCATGTTCAGGCCCCGATCACACAAAATCTTTTTCACTCCATCTTTCCACCTCCAATTTGGTCTCCCTCTTCTCCTCGTTCCCTCCACCTCCGACACATATATCCTCTTGGTCAATCTCTCCTCACTCATTCTCTCCATGTGCCCAAACCATTTCAAAACACCCTCTTCTGCTCTCTCAACCACGCTCTTTTTATTTCCACACATCTCTCTAACCCTTACGTTACTTACTCGATCAAACCACCTCACACCACACATTGTCCTCAAACATCTCATTTCCAGCACATCCATCCTCCTGCGCACATCTCTATCCATAGCCCACGCCTCGCAACCATACAACATTGTTGGAACCACTATTCCCTCAAACATACCCATTTTTGCTTTCCGAGATAGTGTTCTCGCCTTCCACACATTTTTCAAGGCTCCCAAAATTTTCGCCCCCTCCCCCACCCTATGATCCACTTCCGCTTCCATGGTTCCATCCGCTGACAGATCCACTCCCAGATATCTAAAACACTTCACTTCCTCCAGTTTTTCTCCATTCAAACTCACCTCCCAATTGACTTGACCCTCACCCCTACTGTACCTAATAACCTTGCTCTTATTCACATTTACTCTCAACTTTCTTCTTCCACACACTTTACCAAACTCAGTCACCAGCTTCTGCAGTTTCTCACATGAATCAGCCACCAGCGCTGTATCATCTTTTTATACTCCCTAAAATAGAATACCCTTTCACCCCAACTCTCATTTCCCATCTTTTTCACCTCTTGCCCCTTTCTCTTGACCTTCTGCTTTCTTTTATACATCTCCCAGTCATTTGCACTATTTTCCTGCAAATATTGTCCAAATGCCTCTCTCTTCTCTTTCACTAACAATCTTACTTCTTCATACCACCACTCACTACCCTTTCTAATCTTCCCACCTCCCACCTTTCTCATGCCACAAGCATCTTTTGCGCAAGCCATCACTGCTTCCCTAAATACATCCCATTCCTCCCCCACTCCCCTTATGTCATTTGCTTTCACCTTTTGCCATTCTACACTCAGCCCCTCCGGGTACTTTCTCACACCAGTCTCCTTTTCAATCTCACTTGCTATCCCCACTTTCTTCTCCTGAACATTCTCTCCTCTTTTCTGAAGACCTCTACAAATCTTCACCTTCGCCTCCACAAGATAGTGATCAGACATCGCTCCAGTTGCCCTCTCAGCACATTAACATCCAAAAGTCTCTCTTTTACATGCCTATCAATTAACACATGATTGAATAATGCCCTCTGACCATCTCTTCTACACACATATGTATACTTATGTATAATTCTCTTTTTAAACTGGGTATTCCCAGTCACCAGTCCTTTTTCAGCACACAAATCCACAAGCTCTTTACCATTTCCATTCACTCACTAAACACCCCATATGCACCAATTATACCCTCAACTGCCACATTACTCTCCTTTGCATCTAAATCACCCATCACTATAACCCGGTCTTGTGCATCAAAGCTGCTCACACTCTCACTCAGCTGCTCCCACCCAAAACACTTGCCTCTCATGATCTTTCTTCTCATGACCAGGTGCATAGGCACCAATAGTCACCCATCTCTCTCCATCCACTTTCAGTTTTACCCGCATGAATCTAGAATTTACCTCCTTACTCCATCACATTTGGAGCTGTTACATCTTGGGAATGAATGTGAGTGAATGAGGCCTTTTTTCATCAGCTTCATATGTTACATTACTAACACAGGAAATGGTGAACAAGTATGAAAGAAAAAGAAAGAAAATGTGTATAGCTTCTTTCATACATGTTTGCTATTTCCCACATGAGCAAGGTAGTGTCAAGAACAAATGAGTTAACCTTAAGAGGGAAAAGAAAACTGTCTTTTCTTCCTCTTTTTCTTCTTTTGGAAAGTTTTGTAGTGTAGGACATTAGGATTTCTAGCCCCCTACTCTCGCTCCTCATTGTCACCATCTACAACACAGGAAATATATGGGTGGTATTCTTTCTCTGGCATGATTGTATTGTCATCGTACAATCTCATCAAAGATCCCACTCCAAAGGAGTCCATCCTTACCCTGCTACTGTTTGTAGTGCAGTTTTAAAGCTGTAGGAATTCCTTGAAAAGGAAAAATTTTAATTTTGTGTGTAATTTTACATACACACATGGTTTGACTATGCATGCAGGTGGTAACAGCATGAATGTAAAGTCACCATTGCTTGAGAGGTATCATTGTCAGCAGATGGAAGAGCATACTGCATTCTGTCATCAAGGACTTTCTTACCCCAAAGGAGCCTACTTTTCTTGCTTTTCCTTGGATTGGAACCTCAAGCTGCTTGAAGCCCATAAAAGGGGTCCTAGGATTACATGTTAGAGATTATGAAAATACTTATGTAAAAATTTACTTTTAAAGATGGCTGGAAAAATTACGATATAATATACATCTGTATATACATGTTCTAGTCAGATATAATTTGGATATCATCATCACATACAGGTCTTGCCACATTACTATGGAACATTTAGGTAATAAATAAAACATAAACACAAGATTGAAGAGATAGATTTATTTCTTTTTCCTTGTTTCTTATGTTTTGTCTTGAATAATTTTTAGGCAGTTGGTTATGTTAAATTCCTTGCATAATGCAACCCCATGATTCATCAGTCTCTGTGTTTATATAGTATGTTTTGAAGTTTGTATAAACAATCATGCTTCCAATTTTCATTTATATTCTCTTTCCTTTCTGTTGTACTATTTTTTACTCTTTAAGTTATTGTCTTTTTTGCTTTTGATATTGTTACCTGGAAGAGCAAATTTCAATCATGGGGCCAGGCAGGTTTGGTATGTTGATCATTATATTTAGAGAGCTGATCAGTACCCTGGTAATGGCCTTAATCTTAATGTGTCATTCTGTGTTAGGAGAGGAATGTTAGGCCATCATTATTTAACTTATTTGTTTATGTTCTCTGTATGGAAGATGAGTAGATCATAAATCAGTAAGTATCATAATTTTTGTCTCTTTTTTTTTAAAAAAGAGACAAGAAATACTGCTTTACACAGGTAAAGGAACGGGCTGAAATTTGGTAGCTTGTCAGCATGTGATGCTAGGTGTGCTTGTATTAACAAGGAGAGAGGTGTATTTTTATATATGTAAAACTTTGGCTATATGTTAACATGTTATAATGAAATGGCCAAGGAAACTGTTTAGTTAATGAACATATGGAGTATGTTTATGAAACAAAATAGTGAGATTTTGTGGCATGTTTCTCTGTTTAGGATCATCTGATACAGGATGATGTTACACGTGAGGATTAGACATGAAAATGTAATGTAATAGATTTTAAAGATTTTTTGTGACCTGGAACTCTGTTTTTTTGAAATGCACTGTTTTTCCTTTGGTGCATTTTACTGAGGGATTTGTTCAAAATTTTCTACATTATGTGAGTTTCTGTATACTGAAAGTATTTAGGTAAACGAAGAGAGCAAAGATTTGAAACTATGCTGACATTGTTCTGTTAGCATGTGCAGATCTACAAAGGTCTTTCTTTTTGTTCATAGATAATTTTAGGGGGTTTAAAGGTTTGAAAGCCCACTTTTGGAATCCAAAGTAGGAAGTGACATCAACGTAGACCTTGGTAAAGTACAAGTTGGATGATATCTGTGTCATAAGGGATCATTGTTGGTACCATGGTAGGAGGTTCCATTGGTTACCAGATTTATCCATATATTTCATAGAAAATGAGATTTACCATAGTTTAGCCATATGTTCCAGGCATGATTGAGCTGTGCAGCTAATTTGTACACTAATGAGAGTAAACCAATCAGATTTTATTCTCTTCATGAAGGACAGCAGCATTCATGTAATGGTCAATCATGTTTTCAGGGTTATTTATAGAAATCTAGAACATACATGCACATGGTGACTGATAAAAAAATATCCTTTTGCCTTTGGTACACTTAAAGCAAATGATGCATTGTAAACAGTGTTAACTTTTTTTCAGTTATCTTGAGTGTTGTTTCACACAAGCTGTTGAAGGGATAGTTAATTCCATTTTTAAGTGATTAGCACTTGCAATAAAACAAGAAATTAGTTATGTAGCACCAAAGGCCTCTTGTAGCAAGTTTAGGTAATCTAGTATAATAAAGTAATAGTTTCATTAAAAAATGAGGTAAAAGAGCTCTCGTGAAAATATTCTTTTTTAGCGGTTGATATTTTGTTTTTCCCTTGGACAGGGGATAAGATTGCTACCCACATATTTCATGTTTTGTAGAAGCAACAAAGAGGGACAGGAGCAGGTGCTGAAAACCCTACATTTCTGTATCAACACCTTACATAGGAACAAAAAAAGAGTAAAGTAAGAACTTTTCTTTAAAGATTCTGTTCCTGATGTTTCCTTGCTAAAGCAGAAAAGGTTTTCATGTAAGTGGAATAAAGTTTTTGATGTCTTTCTTTTTTAAACCTTGATTGTACAAAGTCACAATAACTTCTGAACTTAAAATCATAAATTGGAGCCATTTGTATTCACACTTAAGAGCATGCAGCATTTTAGCTTGTTTTTTGAAGTTCAAGAAAATGCTAAGATTACTGGGACTTGTGTACTGTAAGCAACAAAGAAAGTATTGCTACATTTGCCATACTTTACACTTTGAAACATGATCAAAAGTATAGACAATATATATTCTTTTGGATGTTGTCATATATTGATATGCCTGCTATCTTTATTTGGCTATAACACAACTAAGCCTGAAACTGTGACATATGTCATTTGTTGTTACTTCTTTTAATGGTACAGGTGATACATGGGGAAAGTCTGTTGCAAAGAAATCAGTATTAGTAAATGAAAGCTTTATAGTAATTTATAGATATACTTACTGTTTCAGTTACTTTATCTTTCCATCATTTGAATGTTCTACCTGCCTCCATTCTGCCTCCCCATATGTTTTCACAGTCAGCAACACCTTTTCATTGTAGTACTCTATCATCTCTCCTTTGGCCCTGTTCACCATCTGCAGATGTCTGGGCATGGAATTGGCAAGGTTCCTTAAGTATTCTAGGTACCAGTGAGATTGTTGCAGAAAGCAGTTGCCTGATTGGACTTTCAAAGTGCCCAGTCCACCTAGAAATTTCTCGTGTACCCACATTTTCTTCATCTAGGTGAGAATTTGGGCTTTCTCCTTAGAAAGGTAAGAGCCAGCAGTCTTGAAGTACAGGTGAAAAAGAACACAGTGCCAAGAAGCAGTATTCCTAAAATGAATTGGCAGCCAGGAAGAGTAAAGGAAGAACGTCCTTCCCTCAAGATAGCCTGAGGCACTCAGGTGTGTTGCTGGTGCTCACACCATTAGAAACACTAGTCTCAGTGACCAAATGTACAATGATTTCACCCTGAGAGCTCTATGATAAGTTTGTACCCACAATTCACCTTAGCTGTGTATTGTCTTTGAAAAAGTATGGGAGGTGGACAATGGTTTTTGCATACACTGTATTTCGCTTGTTACAGGTGATGCAATACTGTTTTAAAAATTACTCATCAAGCCCAGTATTCCACTTCTTGCTCATTCCTTCTACTTTGTTATGCATAGCTTGTTGTACGTGCTCCTTCCACCCCCTTCGTTGTTTATCAAGGTGCTCAGCTGTGTGGCCACCAGGTTCTTATTTCAGTGCTCCACCATGGCAAAACTAAGGTACATAAGGATTTTATTTTTTCATAATCCTGCATGTATATCATTGATTTTATAAGAATGTAGCCAGGTTTTCTGGTAGTGGTGGTACAAGGGTTAAGATAGGAAAGTATACTATGGGATAGGTGAATTATAAGATACTTTTATGTACCTATTGTTTGCTACCTTGTTATATTGAACACTTTTTTGTGTAAGTAGAGTGTATCCGAATATTTAATTTTTTTCATGTTTGTTCACCATTTCCTATGTAGCACGGCAGGGCCAGGAACAGAGGAAGAATGCCTGATTTGCTAACATCCACTGTCAAGCTGTCTTGTATAATGCACCAAAACTAGAGCTCCCTTATCCAAAGCCAAGCCCCACCGACCTTTCTCTGGTTTTCCCTAACCATTTCATGTGAGTTGGTTGTCTATTGACAATGTCACCCCATGTACCTCATTACTCCAATTCTCTCTATCCAGTGCATGCCTCATGCCCTCCTAAATGTTCAGCTCCCAATCACTCATAGCATTTTTTTTCTATATCCTTCTACCTCCTCAGGTCCCCCCCCCCCCCCTCACTTTGTTCCCTCTACTTCCAAAATGTCTACACTCTTAGCCAGCACACCCTCTTCAGCTCTCTCACTCATAACACACACCTCTCTTATCCTGTCACATCTTATTCAGTCAACCTTTTTCACATCATATATTGTCCATTGTCATTTCATTTCCAAAATATCCACCCTTTTCCCTTTTATTCAATCCACCCAGGACGTTAGCCTTCACCCACCCTGTGGCTTACTTCAGCTTCTATGGTTCCATGCACCCAGGACATTAGCCTTCACCCACCCTGTAACTTACTTCAGCTCCTATGGTTCCATCTACTGCTACTTCCAAGTAATTAGAACACTCCACTTCCTTCAGGTCCTCTTCATTCTAACTCACTCCAAACAAAATGTCTCATTATTGTCAGAAAGTTGTTAGAAGCAGTGAAAAGTTTTTATTGAGGATGTAAGGCATGTGTACGTGTAGGAAGAGAGGAAAGTGATTGGTTTTCAGTGAATGTAGGTTTGCGGCAGGGGTGTGTGATGTCTCCATGGTTGTTTAATTTGTTTATGGATGGGGTTGTTAGGGAGGTAAATGCAAGAGTTTTGGAAAGAGGGGCAAGTATGAAGTCTGTTGGGGATGAGAGAGCTTGGGAAGTGAGTCAGTTGTTGTTCGCTGATGATACAGCGCTGGTGGCTGATTCATGTGAGAAACTGCAGAAGCTGGTGACTGAGTTTGGTAAAGTGTGTGGAAGAAGAAAGTTAAGAGTAAATGTGAATATGAGCAAGGTTATTAGGTACAGTAGGGTTGAGGGTCAAGTCAATTGGGAGGTGAGTTTGAATGGAGAAAAACTGGAGGAAGTGAAGTGTTTTAGATATCTGGGAGTGGATCTGGCAGCGGATGGAACCATGGAAGCGGAAGTGGATCATAGGGTGAGGGAGGGGGCAAAAATTCTGGGGGCCTTGAAGAATGTGTGGAAGTCGAGAACATTATCTCGGAAAGCAAAAATGGATATGTTTGAAGGAATAGTGGTTCCAACAATGTTGTATGGTTGCGAGGCGTGGGCTATGGATAGAGTTGTGCGCAGGAGGGTGGATGTGCTGGAAATGAGATGTTTGAGGACAATGTGTGGTGTGAGGTGGTTTGATCGAGTGAGTAACGTAAGGGTAAGAGAGATGTGTGGAAATAAAAAGAGCGTGGTTGAGAGAGCAGAAGAGGGTGTTTTGAAGTGGTTTGGGCACATGGAGAGGATGAGTGAGGAAAGATTGACCAAGAGGATATATGTGTCGGAGGTGGAGGGAACAAGGAGAAGAGGGAGACCAAATTGGAGGTGGAAAGATGGAGTGAAAAAGATTTTGTGTGATCGGGGCCTGAACATGCAGGAGGGTGAAAGGAGGGCAAGGAATAGAGTGAATTGGAGCGATGTGGTGTACCGGGGTTGACGTGCTGTCAGTGGATTGAATCAAGGCATGTGAAGCGTCTGGGGTAAGCCATGGAAAGCTGTGTAGGTATGTATATTTGCGTGTGTGGACGTATGTATATACATGTGTATGGGGGGGGTTGGGCCATTTCTTTCGTCTGTTTCCTTGCGCTACCTCGCAAACGCGGGAGACAGCGACAAAGTATAAAAAAAAAAAAAAAAGTCAGAATTGATACTCAAACTCTTATTCACATTACCTTTTGCCCATCTCCTTTTACGTGATCTCCCAAACTCAGAAACCAGCTTCTGCAGTTTCTCATCTAAATCTGCTTCTAGAGCAGTGATTCTCAACCAGGGATAAATTTACCCCCTAGGGTTAAAAATCTATATGGCAGGGGGTTAGTATATCATACTTTAAGATTAAGAAAAATACACTATACCTGGTCAGCCTGTTTTATAAAGATTACGGCAAGGTGCAGTGATGCTCCCATGCACTTGAAACCTGTCCCATTCAGTATGCTCTGCCATCTATGGAGCACTAAAGCAACTACATACCAATGTTTGTTTACCTCAGGCATGGTTGGCTGGCATTAAGGAAGAATTTGGTAAAGTTGATATTGATTTTTGGAAGAAACTCATAAGATTCATTCCCACTTCTTACTCTGTGTGCCTTTAAAGTGCGTGTTCCATTTGTCGTCACATAACATTTATGTGAATCTGGTTTCACTACTTCAGTAGCAATGAAGACAAAGGCAAGGAACCTTCTGAAAGCCAGTGATATGAGGGTAGCATTGTAATCAACAACTCCTTGAATGAATAAGCTTTGAATCAGCAGAGTTCACACTGATAATGCTTCTGGTATTTTTGCTTGATATAAGTGATCTGTATATTTTTTCCTTTTATCAAAGTTTATTTTGTGCAAAACCATACTAATAAAGGTGCTTCCTTTTATTTTCTGTACCTTTATGCAGACTGTGCATTTTTTTTGCATAGGAGTAAGAAGGTAAAAGGAAAAATATATCAAGCCGAGGGGGTAGATGACAGAGGAAGGGCTGAGAATCACTGCTGTAGGGTCATGCCACCAGTAAACAGCAACTGACTCGCTTCCCATGCCTTCCCCTCCCAGATGGCTTGTAGACCTGTCCCTTTCTTCAAAACCTTGACATTCCCCTCCCACCCAAAAGACTTCAGACCTGCCCTTATCTTCAAGACTCAATTACTCCCTGTTTACACCAACCATGAACAGATTAAACTTCTTCAGTGAAATCACACACCCCAGCTGCAAACACTTTCACCTGATGTTCCCATTTGTCTTACTTTATTTACCTCCTTCCAAAACATCTTTTTATTCTCCCTAAAATTTAATGGTACTCTCTCACCCCAACTCTCATTTGCCCTCATTTTCACCTCTTGCACCTTTCTCTTGACCTCCTGCCTCTCTTTTATACATCTCCCAGTCTTTTATACATCTCTGTCATTTGCATGATTTCCCTGCAAAAATCATCCAAATGCCTCTCTCTTTTCTTTCACTGATAATCTTACTTCTTCATCCCACCACTCACTACCCTTTCTAATCTGCCCACCTCCCACGCTTCTCATGCCACAAGCATCTTTTGCGCAAGCCATCACTGCTTCCCTAAATACATCCCATTCCTCCCCCACTCCCCTTATGTCCTTTGTTCTCACCTTTTCCCATTCTGTACTCAGTCCCTCCTGGTACTTCCTCACACAAGTGTCCTTCCCAAGCTCACTTACTCTACTCTCTTCACCCCAACATTCTCTCTTTTAGCTCTTAACCATTTCCATTTACAACACTGAACACCCCATGTACACCAGTTATTCCCTCAACTGCCACATTACTCACCTTTGCATTCAAATCACCCATTACTATGACCCAGTCTCGTGCATCAAAACTGCTAACACACTCACTCAGCTGCTCCCAAACCACTTGCCTCATGATCTTTCTTCTCATGCCCAGGTGCATATGCACCAATAATCACCCATCTCTCTCCATCCACTTTCAGTTTTACCTATATCAATCTAGAGTTTCTTACACTCTGTCACATACTCCCAACCACTCCTGTTTCAGGAGTAGTGCTACTCCTTCCCTTGCTCTTGTCCTCTGACTAACCCCTGACTTTACTCCCAAGACATTCCCAAACCACTCTTCCCCTTTACCCTTGAGCTTCTTTTCATTCAGAGCCAGAACATCCAGATGTGAGAAGGAGATGGAGTGAGTATTTTGAAGGTTTGTTGAGTGTGTTTGATGATAGAGTGGCAGATATAGAGTGTTTTGGTCGAGGTGGTGTGCAAAGTGAGAGGGTTAGGGAGAATGATTTAGTAAACAGAAAAGAGGTAGTAAAAGCTTTGTAGAAGATGAAAGCCAGCAAGGGAGTGGGTTTGGATGGTATTGCAGTGGAATATATTAAAAAAGGGGGTGACTGTATTGTTGACTGGTTGGTAAAGTTATTTAATGTATGTATGACTCATGGTGAGGTGCCTGAGGATTGGCAGAATGCTTGTATAGTGCCATTGTACAAAGTTAAAGGGGATAAAGGTGAGTGCTCAAATTACAGAGATATAAGTTTGTTGAGTATTCCTGGGAAATTATATGGGAGGGTATTGATTGAGAGGGTGAAGGCATGTACAGAGCATCAGGTAGGGGAAGAGCAGTGTGGTTTCAAAAGTGGTAGAGGATGTGTGGATCAGGTGTTTGCTTTGAAGAATGTATGTGAGAAGTACTTAGAAAAGCAAATGGATTTGTATGTAGCATTTATGGATCTGGAGAAGGCATATGGTAGAGTTGATAGAGATGCTCTGTGGAAGGTATTAAGAATATATGGTGTGGGAGGCAAGTTGTTAGAAGCAGTGAAAAGTTTTTATTGAGGATATAAGGCACGTGTACGAGTAGGAAGAGAGTAAAGTGATTAGTTCTCAGTGAAAGTCAGTTTGCAGCAGGGGTGCGTGATGTCTCCATGGTTGTTTAATTTGTTTATTGATAGGGTTGTTAGGGAGGTAACTTTCATGTTCTTTGCCTACTGTAAGTGTGGTGCAACTGCTTCCTCTAATGAATATCACTGAAGTGAATTCTGTCTACCTATCTATAACTCTGACGCTTGTACAAATAGGATCTCCCTCAAAAGGGTGGCCACGGCAACAGAGTCTCCACAGCTAAAGAACTCCAGTGCCACTTCTTAGCCTTTAGTGCCTCACCCTTAACAGGCCACTGGCAGAGGGCAAGTCCAGTATAGTGTTTGCAGAGGCTCCTACCATATTTTCCTAATGACTGCTACTATCTAATGCTCCTAGCTACTACTTCTATCTACTGCTACTACTATTTGGCCAAAAGGCAGGGCTAGTGCATGGTGTTTGCCGCAGGAAAATCTAGAATTATGGAGAATGAGCTTTATGAATAAGTGTTGTCAAGTTACATGTGAAAAGGTGAGATTGTATGTTTGTAGACAGGATGCCAGTAGTCCACATGTTAGTGAGGAAGAAAGAAAGATAGCTACTTGGGTCGGACAGACTACTATTACTGAATGCTGTTAACTAGTACTACTACTAACTAATGTCTCTACCTAGTGCTACTACCTAAATGTTCCTAACTACTACTTCAGTCTACTTATGCTTGTTTGTCTTAGTTCAGTAAACTTATGATTTATGATATTATTAAAGAGATTTAAGGAATAGAGGATAGCAAGAGGAAAGAATTTTCTACTGTATTAGAAATACAAAACATAAGAAGTACCAACCACATTGAAAAAACATCTTTCACTTTGAATTCTATGTGGTCACAATAATTTGTTGTTGACTGTGCATTGCTGTTTCAAATTTGTTATTTTCTTATTGCGATTCTAAGACTCAAAGACATTTTAAAATTATTGGTCTTGTTTATATGTCACTTTACAGTTGGGATTTCCATACACACAGCTTTTTTTTTTTTTTTTTTTAATCAAGGGTAACATAATGGTTATTCAGACATTGCCCAGAAAAAATGATATAGTGCTCTTTCTGAGGTACAATATCAGAACTGTGTTTACAGTTGGTGTTATTTCTTCTCCAGGGATTACATATTTTATAGAAAGTCCCTGTTCTACTTTTCACCTATACTGCTCAGAAGTACTCTAAAGCTGTTTAAAAGAATACTCCCTTCTCTCAGTGATGATGCACTTAATTTCTTTTGCTCACTGGAAGTTATTCAGGACACTTTGAATTATTTAATTGATGGACATTTGAAAGTCTAAACTTTGGTAATTCTCAGTAGAGTATAATGATGTGAATTAAGCTGTTTCCATGTACATTATCCTGATGTTTATTTATGAATGCATGTTTAATGTTTTTGCATATTCGTCAGCAATGTATTGCTAGTTGTGTATTTAATGAATGCTCAGTCAGTGGTTGTGCACATTCCATTGACATACTGCATTATCCTACATTATTAGGTATTATATTCTGTGTTCAGTTGGTGGATTATCTTATCATGTCAGTTCCTTTGTTATTAGTTTGATCCATAAGGAAAGCAACAGCTGTCATTCAAAATATGTAAATTTATAAATATATCTGCAGTCTCTGTATCCTTTCTTATAACCTTTCTTCTCCAAGATCTCCTTCTTTAGGGCTCTCACACTGCTCAAGAAAGTGGCCACATCACTGGGTGGGATCACAGGTCAAGAAGTATAATGCTGGCTGTATTTCTTTGTTCAAGTAGCACAGGACAATTGAGGAGAATCGTTCAGACCAGTGTGAAAGTTGCATTTTGAGCAGGAAGAGTCGTGTCAAGTGCTGAGTGAATGTTTGTAATGTTGGAGAGATAGTAGGTATTCAGAACATTTTTGAGAAAGTGTAAGTCATACATTTCTAGGGATTGTAGTTTCAGATGAATGTGTCTGGCAGAATGAACTGTTAAGAATAAGTTGAGGGGCAATTGTATAGTGCTTGTTGAGTCACTATAGTGTGAATATGCGGGGTGTTGATGGGAATGGATGAAGGCAGCAAGTATGTATATGTACATGTGTATATATGTATATGTCTATGTATACACTGAAATGTATATGTGCATATATATATATATATATATATATATATATATATATATATATATATATATATATATATATGTATTAAGAATATATGGTGTGGGAGGCAAGTTGTTAGAAGCAGTGAAAAGTTTTTATCGAGGATGTAAGGCATGTGTACGTGTAGGAAGAGAGGAAAGTAATTGGTTCTCAGTGAATGTAGGTTTGCGGCAGGGGTGTGTGATGTCTCCATGGTTGTTTAATTTGTTTATGGATGGGGTTGTTAGGGAGGTAAATGCAAGAGTTTTGGAAAGAAGCAAGTATGAAGTCTGTTGGGGATGAGAGAGCTTGGGAAGTGAATCAATTGTTGTTCGCTGATGATACAGCGCTGGTGGCTGATTCATGTGAGAAACTGCAGAAGCTGGTGACTGAGTTTGGTAAAGTGTGTGAAAGAAGAAAGTTAAGAGTAAATGTGAATATGAGCAAGGTTATTAGGTACAGTAGGGTTGAGGGTCAAGTCAATTGGGAGGTAAGTTTGAATGGAGAAAAACTGGAGGAAGTAAAGTGTTTTAGATATCTGGGAGTGGATCTGGCAGCGGATGGAACCATGGAAGCGGAAGTGGATCATAGGGTGGGGGAGGGGGCGAAAATCCTGGGAGCCTTGAAGAATGTGTGGAAGTCGAGAACATTAGATCGTAAAGCAAAAATGGGTATGTTTGAAGGAATAGTGGTTCCAACAATGTTGTATGGTTGCGAGGCGTGGGCTATGGATAGAGTTGTGCGCAGGAGGATGGATGTGCTGGAAATGAGATGTTTGAGGACAATGTGTGGTGTGAGGTGGTTTGATCGAGTAAGTAACGTAAGGGTAAGAGAGATGTGTGGAAATAAAAAGAGCATGGTTGAGAGAGCAGAAGAGGGTGTTTTGAAATGGTTTGGGCACATGGAGAGAATGAGTGAGGAAAGATTGACCAAGAGGATATATGTGTCGGAGGTGAAGGGAACGAGGAGAAGTGGGAGACCAAATTGGAGGTGGAAAGATGGAGTGAAAAAGATTTTGTGTGATCGGGGCCTGAACATGCAGGAGGGTGAAAGGAGGGCAAGGAATAGAGTGAATTGGATCGATGTGGTATACCGGGGTTGACGTGCTGTCAGTGGATTGAATCAGGGCATGTGAAGCGTGGAAAGCTATGTAGGTATGTATATTTGCGTGTGTGGACGTATGTATATACATGTGTATGGGGATGGGTTGGGCCATTTCTTTCGTCTGTTTCCTTGTGCTACCTCGCAAACGCGGGAGACAGCGACAAAGCTAAAAAAAAAAGAATATATATATATATATATATATATATATATATATATATATATATATATATATATATATATATATATATAGATATCCCTGGGGATAGGGGAGAAAGAATACTTTCCACGTATTCCCTGCATGTCGTAGAAGTCGACTAAAAGGGAAGGGAGCGGGGTGCTTGAAATCTTCCTATCTCATTTTTTTTCTTTTTTTTTATTTTCCAAAGGAAGGAACAGAGAAGGGTGCTCGATGAGGATGTTTCCTCAGAGGCCCGGTCCTCTGTTCTTAACGCTACCTCGCTGACGCGGGAAATGGTGAATAGTATGAAAGAAAATATATATATATGTATTTTTTTTTTTTTTTTCATACTATTCGCTATTTCCCGCGATAGCGAGGTAGCGTTAAGAACAGAGGACTGGGCCTTTGAGGGAATATCCTCACCTGGACCTCTTCTCTGTTCCTTCTTTTGGAAAAAAAAAAAATGAGAGGGGAGGATTTCCAGCCCCCTGCTCCCTTCCCTTTTAGTCGCCTTCTACAACACGCAGGGAATACGTGGGAAGTATTCTTTCTCCCCCATCCCCAGGGATATGTATGTATATATAAACGCGGGAGACAGCGACAAAGCAAAAAAAAAAAATATATATATATATTTATTACAAGAGGTCACAATGGTGGGCGATCTAGTATTTGCAGATAACCACAAGGATAAAGAAACTTTAATAAGTTCCCTAGTGCACATTCGTGTAATGATCACACCGTCAGGGGATACAGGAATTAGATAGAAGACGCAGTTACCTTAGGAATTGTTATGTTTCATTTTCCTCATGGTTATCAGCATTGGATTGGGGGAATGCTTGCATAGTGCCATTGTACAAAGGCAAAGGGGAAAATTATATGGGAGGTTATTGATTGAAAGGGTGAAGGCATGTACATAGCATCAGATCGGGGAAGAGCTGTGTGGTTTCAGAAGTGGTAGAGGATGTGTGGATCAGGTGTTTGCTTTGAAGAATGTATGTGAGAAATACTTAGAAAAGCAAATGGATTTGTATGTATGATATGTATGTAGCATTTATGGATCTGGAGAAGGCATATGGTAGAGTTGATAGAGATGCTCTGTGGAAGGTATTAAGAATATAAGGTGTGGGAGGCAAGTTGTTAGAAGCAGCGAAAAGTTTTTATCAAGGATGTAAGGCATGTGTACGAGTAGGAAGAGAGGAAAATGGTTGGATCTCAGTGTATGTCGGTTTGCAGCAGGGGTGTGTGGTTTCCATGGTTATTTGATTTATTTATGGATGGGGTTGTTAGGGAGGTGAATGCAAGAGTTTTGGAGAGGGGCAAGTATGCAGTCTGTTGTTGATGAGAGAGCTTGGGAAGTGAGTCAGTTGTTGTTCGCTGATGATATAGCGCTGGTGGCTGATTCGGGTGAGAAACTGCAGAAGCTGGTGGCTGAGTTTGGTAAAGTGTGTGAAAGAAGAAAGCTGAGAGTAAATGTGAACAAGAGCAAGGTTATTAGGTACAGTAGGGTTGAGGGACAAGTCAATGGGGAGGTAAGTTTGAATGGAGAAAAACTGGAGAAAGTAAAGTGTTTTAGATATCTGGGAGTGAATTTGGCAGCGGATGGAACCATGGAAGTGGAAGCGAGTCAGGGTGAGGGAGGGGGCAAAAGTTCTGGGAGCGTCGAAAAATGTGTGGAAGGTGAGAACGTTATCTCAGAAAGCAAAAATGGGTATGTTTGAAGGAATAGTGGTTCCAACAATGTTATATGGTTGCGAGGCATGGGCTATAGATAGAGTTGTGCGGAGGAGGGTGGATGTGCTGGAAATGAGATGTTTAAGGACAACATGTGGTGTGAGGTGGTTTGATCGAGTAAGTAAAGTAAGGGTAAGAGAGATGTGTAATAAAAAGAGTGTGCTTGAGAGAGCAGAAGAGGGTGTTTTGAAATGGTTTGGTCACATGGAGAGAATGAGTAAGGAAAGATTGACAAAGAGGATATATGTCAGAGGTGGAGGGAACAAGAAGTGGGAGACCAAACTGGAGGTGGAGAGATGGAGTGAAAAAGATTTTGATTGATCGGGACCTGAACATGCAGGAGGGTGAAAGGCGGGCAAGGAATAGAGTGAATTGGAACGATGTGGTATACCGGGGTCGACGTGCTGTCAATGGATTGAACCAGGGCATGTGAAGCGTCTGGGATAAACCATGGAAAGTTCTGTGGAGCCTGGATGTGGAAAGGGAGCTGTGGTTTCAGTGCATCTTACATGACAGCTAGAGACTGAATGTGAACGAATGTGGCCTTTGTTGTCTTTTCCTAGTGCTACTTCGCGCACTTGCGGGGAAGGGGATTGTCATTTCATGTGTGGCGGGGTGGCGACGGGAATGAATAAGGGCAAACTATGAATTATGTACATGTGTGTATATGTTTATGTCTGTGTGTGTATATATATATATATATATATATATATATATATATATATATATATATATATATATATATATATATATATGTACACACACATATATATAATGCCGTATTTACTGGAAATGTGTGAAACAGTCCATTTTTAGGTTAGGCTATCTTGATAAAGACGTAAGATGACTTGAGGCAGGAAATACATGAGAGAAATAAGGAATGACCTTAACGAAGCTCCAAGTTGGTCGATCATATAGATGGTTAGATTCATTTAGTGCATATGGAACCTAGTAAGAGGAGGCGAACTGTATGCTGATAGATTTTGTAATCGCAGGCATGCACATACATGATAAAGATGTGTCCGGTAAGATGTTCTCAACCTGTACTAGACTGGATTATGTCATGCTAGTCAAATCATCTCACCCAAAGAACGAAAAAATTTGATTGATAGATTTCACTAAGGAGTATCGAATATGGTACCTGAATTAAAAAGGCTTAAGAAAAGGGACAGATGAGTTCTAAAAAACTGTTTACCACAGAGTCGTGGAGAATAAGGGATACCTGAGAACAGCCTTTAAGTTTCTAATTTCTGAATCAATTAATTGGAAGTGAAGATTTCGAAACATGCAGCAAATGAGTAGCAAGAAGTTGACAATAAATAGTGATTAACGATATTAAGAACTGGTTTAGTGGGTGTTGGATGGTTGCAGTACAAAACAAGGTGACTGAATGTCAACGGGTTTACTTAAATTTAAGAAATAATATCTATCTGATATAGAATGTTCAGGAGGCGTCAACCTCCCAGTGTAGAACTTTCTCCCATTACTGTACAAATAATCATATAATTATATCTTAAGCTAAACCCCGGCCCAGTACGCTTAGAGACAAGTCAGTAGTGTCCTAACCGACCACATACATGGCCTGTCCTACTTCCTGGTGTATGGGTGGGTGCGTGCGTCACCATGTAGGTTAGGCTGCCGCCTTCCGCCCTTGGGATGGTCGTTGGGTGCCCATAACGACGCAGAACCCGCTTAGGATGGCATTAAATTACCTCAACTTTAGTTATTTGTTTCTCGTTCGCATTTTGTGTGCAGTTAAAACAGCTCAACCTTATACATCTTTACGGGCGTAGTTAGTGCCTTTTCTTCTGGATAAGTGATACAGAATATTGTGAAAGGAAACAAAAGTCTTTTGTTATAGTTTGAAAATGTGTATTTGTGAAAATTACTTTTCAAACTTTGTCCCCATATGCAAATAATAGTTGTAGTAAGTTATAATAGCAATAACGACATGATATTTATGTGGTAATGATTTCACGCACTCAAAGAAATGTATTGTGCGGATTATTTATATTTCTCGTTACATTTATGTAAAATTGGTGTACCGGAGACGATAGCAATTATGTTGAATATCTGTCATCTGTTTCATAAGCATACCTTGCTCTAGAAGTATTAAAGTTTTTAAAAGAAAGGGTAACAATAAAAGACTAAGCAGAGGTAATATTTTTTTCTTATAAGCTGAATTCTTCGGTTCTAACGCAAACTTACTCTTAGTCTTTCAAGCTGTTTAACTTAAATGTATTAGAATTAATAGACTCCTAATTGAAGACTGACACTATGAATGAATAAAGAAGTGTGAGTAACGGTTTTGGGAACATGAAACGTGTGGTGGTGGAGGTCCTCCAGAATATAACTGCATCGGGTTTCAATGGTTGCCAGACCCCTGACCTCCAGCTCACAGTGTAAGTACGATGCCACCGGTGGTATAGAATCCATTCCATGTACGCTGAAGAGCACTACTTTCGTCCACCAAGACTCGATGGAACCTTACCATTGGTAAAATATCTGGAACCAATGCTTAGTGTGGTCATAATAATACTTTACTGTAGATTTTGCGAGGACAGTTTTACACACTGTACGACTGTATAATCACTGAACATTTTACCATAACGGTCTTGTACAAATTATTTACATGTTCTCTTATTAAATGTTTCTCGCAAACAGCAAGAAGGAATTCGATCTGCTTACATCCTGTTATCAACGATTTTAGGTACTGTAGAGCAACATTAGCACCTTTCTTAATGGTAATAGCTGTAAATCTCTTTTGGAAATGAGGCAGTCCTTATCGCCCTTATCGCCGGGGTGGTTGGTTTATCACCTCAAATTTCTAGGTATTATGCTATTCATACACCGATTTTTATAATGAAAATGATTCAAAGGAAATAGATTGGAAAGAATATTAGTATAATCGATAGAGTTTTAAATGTATGTACATACTTCTGAATTGTAAGTTGGTTATGTGTGATGTTTTTTCTGGCAATAATCCATTCTGTTGTCGGCAACATATCAGTTATAAAGTAATTGTCTGCTCTAACGATAAACATATTAAAAAGACTTATCTGTATGTCAGATTATATACCACAGAAGAAAAATGCAACTGAAAATCAATCAAAACTCAGCTTAAGTACTTTTCCATTGGTGAAGATTTGGCAACAGTGTGACCACTACGTCATCAGTCAATAAATACGTTCTTGAAATACGAAAGTTATGTTTGATGCGACATACAATACTGCAAATGAAAGGTTACCTTGTGAGCCGTGTGTACGTTAGTACATATCGATTGATTTGAAGGTAAATCTAAAAAGATATTGTAAGTTTTCCGAAACCTTGTGAAATTTATGTAATGACAAAACTACTTATGATGTACATATCGATCAATATATGATGGTAACTATGCCATAAAATTGTAAAAGTATCATAAACTCTCTCCATGAAATACATCACGCTTGAAATAACACTGCTTTGCATATATTTAGAAGGGGAATGACCGCTAGTTCAAATTGACAGGATGCCAGTTACGACAGTAAGGCACTAAGGTTGAGAGTCACAGCTCAAGTCTATGTTCCCCGCCCTAAATAACGCACTACTTGGCAATTTTAGAAAGAGGGGATCTGAGGCTTCGGGTGAGGGCTATCAGGCATCTGCTACCAGTGTCGACATTTTCATAATGTTTATTAAATCAACATTTAAATTTTGGCATTCTCAAAGTTTATTCCAAGAGTTTATCTAACGTTATTGCGGTTGTACAGAAGTTATACTGAACATGGACTATCCTCGCCCGCTCCCCTCTGACCGTAACTCACCCACATACACTAATGCTGTTTAAGAAAGAAAATTTTGTAAATACTGTTAAGGAAGACAAGTGACTTATACGTAGACTTAATGACAGTGACGCCAGGCGCCTCTGACACAAAAGATACATGAAATTCATATCATTTAGAAAGGAGTGTGTTGCACTAGGTTCAATGTGATAGGTGTATTGTATTTGCTAATTAACACGAAGAAAATGAAACATGGTAAGTCCCGAGTGCACTTTCGTATATTACTTCTCCAATAGAGAATAGGAACAGTGTCTATTACCGGCCAGTGTGACTGATGTTTTTTGCCAACGTAAATGTCTATCTTGCTCCTAGACATATAGACTCTTTATGTATTTTTTTTTGAGATGTTTAAACGAATGCTACTGAGAAGATAATTTCTAGGTAAATCACGTGATATAGTAAGGGGTTAACATAAATAAGATGTATGGGTTATTTAGACCTATATATACACATTGCTCGTCCGACCCACTAGAGAGAAGTTTCGATTGGTTAGTGGAGGAGGTGCGACTCAGCAGAAGCCAATCATAGCTCTCTTCTTCCCATTGGTTAATTCTGTCTCGCACTTTTCTGGTAAACTTCTTGATGTACTGTATTAGTAATAAAGAAGGCGTATGACAGATCTAATAGGGTCTTTCAAGGAAAGTATATGAAGTTGGTGAGAAATAATTATTTGAGTCGTTAATTCATGGCAATAATGTCACTTGTAATGAGCGGCCTCCCGAGCCAGTGGGCCCGTGAACGTTAAACAGGTAGGTTGTGTGATAGTTCACTCGTCAAGTCAAGTAGTTAACGAAGAGTTTTCTTACAGTGGAGTTCCATCCTGCAGGGTGAAGGACTTAAGTGTTTGTTTAGATAAACTGACCCTAAAATAACTATTGTGAAGCCAGGTTGGGCTTGTTTGGGTGAACTACGCACATGGTGTACTTGAATATAAAAATGTGTTATAGATGTAGTGCATTATTATGTTTGGTGTATCTATCATATTTGTCTTATTATGATATGCTTATAAAGTTATCCTCGCGGCGTCAGCATCAAAGAACCTTGAATGTAATTAGTGTGTGATGAAGATTGCGTGGTGGAAGATGTGTGGGGTCTGTAATTTACATGTGCAGGCTGCAAAATGAGTTTATATCTCAGTCTTCATCTAGTTTTCAGACGGGTGATTTTCATAAATCAACAGACTATAAGATGGTGCATATGTAATATGCAGTCAATACGTTGCCCATTTCGTAATTAGAATTAAATTGGGTTGTGTATATTAAGCAGCCGATATGTTGCTCATTTGGACTTTAGTATTAGAAATTAACTTCTCGTTTTGGTTTCATTGTTGTGATAAACCAGTAGTTTTGTTATTTGATTTATTTTTTCGTGGGACATAAGCAGCTTGATAAGGGGTCAAAGTTGGCTTTCCTTGTCTTAGAGGCCGCCATATTTTTTATCTTATTAGTTGAGCTCATAGTATGGGAAGAGTGGAGACAGATTCTAAAGGAGAAACGCATGAACGTTATCATATATCTTAGGAAGCGCAGGTAATGTTGTTGATTTGAAGTTAGATAATTATCAAGTCCATGCTGAAATGTATACATGGTATTGCATGTAACTATTGTACTTGGTAGAGCATC